>NC_056530.1:24742390-24820066 GCF_019175285.1 Sceloporus undulatus
ATCTGTCCTTCCATCCCTCTCTCCATTTATCCATCTATATATCCCTTGGGAAATATTGGGAGAGAAGGGAGGGAGGAAAGAAGGATGGAGAAATGCAAGAGAGACCTTTCTTTCTCTCTCTTTCTCCCTGAAGGCTCAGAGTTGGAAATCCCACACTCTTGACTCATGTTCAACTTGTGGTCTACTAGGGCTCCTAGATCCCTTCCACAGGGATAAAGTCTCCTTACGCCAGGTGTCCCCCATCCTATAGCTATGCATTTCATTGTATTTTCCCACCTAAGTGCATTTCTCCATGTTGACATTCATTTTGTTAGTTTTGGTCCAGCTTTCTAATCTATTGAGGTCATTTTGAATCCTGATCCTCTCCTCTGGGGTATTAGCTACTCCTCCTCCTCATTTGGCGTCATCTGCAAATTTGATGAGCAAGCCCTCTATTCCTTCACCCAAGGCATTGATAAGAAGAATAATCTTGAACCCAGGGCCAAACCCTGTGACACCCCACTGGTCACTTCTCTGCAGGACAGAGCCATTGCTGAACACCCTTTGGATTTGGCCGGTCAACCAATGACAAATCCATTTAATAGTGGCATTGCCAAGCCCACATTTTACTTGCTTGTCCATATTCCACAGTAGAATGGATCTTGAGGTCAAGCAGTTCTCCCTGGAATTTGGGAGGAACCTCTTTCCTTGCTATCTGAATCCATTGGTTCATGTTTTAGTCTCTGATGCAGCTGAAGCTGGAAAGAGAGCCTCTATCTATCTATCTATCTATCTGTCTATCTATCTATCTATCTATCTATCTATCTATCTATCTATCTATCTATCTATCTAGGCTCTCTTTCCAGCTTCAGCTGCATCAGAGACCAAATACTGTATATATATCCCCCTCATAAAAGTGTGTCTTTCTCAGGACAAGTGTGTGGCTGTGCATGCTAAAGGACTATGTGAAAATGTCTTGTTGGGAGAGAAGTGTGTTTGTGGATTGAACAACATTGTGGGAAGCCACACACAATTGGACTACAACTCCCAGCATGCTTCTTCTATGTTGGCTAGGGGTTGATGGGTGTTGCAGGCCTGAAACATCTGGCCAGAGGCCACAGGTGTACATATGAAATATAAGGAGGCTGTGTCCAAGTGTGTGGAACGGGTTGAGGGTCTCCAGAAAGACGACTCTGAGTCATTTTTTACTTATGGCGACCCTAAGATGAAGCTGTCTTGGGGTTTTCTTGGCAAGATTTGTTCAGAGCTGGTTTGCAACCATTGCCTTCCCTTGAGGCTGAGAGAGTGTGACTGCCTAAGGTCACCCAGTCAGTTTCTGTGCTCAAGTGGGGATTCGAACCCCAGTCTTTGAACCAGAGTCGTACCTCAATTCTGAAGCCATGGCACCATGCTGGCTCTCAAGGACTTTGGAGTGTGCAAGGCAGGTGTGTGTTTGTACAAAATGGCCACTGGGAAGAAGGGCAGTGTGAGCAGTGTGAGCATAGAGTGTGCAAGCAGGCCTGTGAAAGGAGATTGGTGTGAAGGCACATGTGTGTGATAAAGTCAGTTGTGTCTTTCTGAGTGTATCAGGGGGAGGGCAACACAATTTTGAAGAGAAACACAGCATTTGAAAGTGCAATGAAAGCGCACAAGTGTCTCGGTTGTACATTTGAAAGCTCTGTGTGCGTGCGCGTGCGCGCAAGGAGTGTGTCCCTCACTGCCATGCAGAGGGGAGCCATTGCGGTTGTGCATGTGTCTCCGCTGGCAATGGAGAGGTGCCAGTGTCCCTGTGTCCTTTCACACTTGCTTGCACACTTTACACTCACACTGCTCACACCGCCCTTCTTCCCAGCAGCCATTTCTGTAAAAACACACTCACCTGCCTTGCACACTCCAAAGTTTTTGAGAGCCAGCATGGTGTCGCGGTTCGAGCTGTTTACACAACCCGGTGTTGTTGTTGTTGTGCATACACACAGAGACTGTTTACACAACCTGTTGTGTTCCCCGCTGCTTTCCCTCGCCCAGAGACAGATGGCCATTGCAGCAAATGAAACAGGCGCATCACACAGACGCACAAATAACAACTGGGCTGAAATGGTAGGAATGGCTGGGTGGGAAGAGAGAGAAATCTCTCTCGCAAACACACAGAGAGACTCACAACCTTTGGTTGGCAGGGGTTAGTGGAATGTGTGTGTTGCTGTTGTGTTTGAGTTTGGTGGCTGGAGTGCAGGGAGGACAAGGTCTCTCTGTGTGCGTTTGGGGAAAGGTCTCCCATTCTGCAGGCGACCCATTTTGGGGGGCGGGGGTCTCCATCTGGAAGGTCTCTGTGCGCCCTCCCCCCCCCGTTTCCCCCTCTTTTTCCTTTCCAAGCGGGGCGACTGCGGAGGGCGGGCGGATGGGGGCCGGAGTCGGTGTGTCTGTGTGTTTTTGTATCTGTCTGGTCTCCTGGAATTATGAAAAATACCCACCATCGACATTGGACTTCAACTTCGATTAAGGCAGATAGGACATGACAGGCTCCGATCAATAGCAGGCCCGTCCTATAAAGTGTCAAGTAATGAATCAATTTCGACTAAATTTTCCATTTTTCAGGGGCCGTTCCGAGAGAGAAGAATATCCTCTTTTGTAAAGATATTATTATCGATTTCGGCGGCAATTTGACATCAGGGGTAGTTAATTCCACTCAGAATAAAATTGAAAACACTTGAGAGCGAAAGAGAGAGAGAGAGAGAGAGAGAGACAAAGGAAGAGAAGGGGAGAGGGAAGAAGGGGGGATAACCATGAGGAGAAAAGCTGGAAGGAGGGAAGGAGGGAGGGAGGAAGAGATGGACAGAGGGATGAAGTGGTGAGAGAGGAAAGAAAGAAAGAAAGAAAGAAAGAATTGGACGGATGGATGGATGGATGGATGGATGGATGGACGGACAAACCAACAAACTGGGAGGTGATCTGGGATAAAGATAAATAAAGGAAAGGAAGGAGAAAGAAAGAGACAAAGGTGTATTTGGGAATACATAGAAGAGTAATGGATGAATAAAGTGATGGCATAGCTTAGAACAGGAAGGAAGGAGCAAAGAAGGAAGAAAGGCAATTGTTTATTTGGGAATACTTTGAAGGGCTGGATGAACAAAATGATGGCATGGTTAGGAAAAGGAAGGAAGGAAGGAAGTAAAGGGGGAAATGAAAGTGACTGATGGCACAGTGGTGAGGGAGCATGATAACATTGGCAGGCCTATGAGAAAGAGCTGGGCAGAGGTGAGGCAACCAGCAGGTAAGGACTCAGGTGAGCATGGCGCTTTGGTGCCATTGATGAGAAGCCATTCCTCTCTGCGAGAGACTTTTGCCCAAACAGCTGGCAACTGCCCTGAGCGTCCCTCTCTCTCTCCTGGGCCTGAGAACAGGGGCTACTTCTCCCTTTCTAGGGCCAGCCTAAGACATTCTGCTGCCTGAACTTTGACAAACACACCCTTTTGCATATACAGGCCAGAATCCTGTTGGTGTCTTCTTCTGGCTGTTCTTTGCTTTCAGGTTGACTCCATTTCCTGGTGAAATTTCTTCAGAGAAGGTTTGCCACCATTGCCATCCTTTTAGGCTGAGAGAGTGTGATGTGCCCAAGGTCACCCAATGGGTTTATGTGGCAGAGAAGGGGTTCGCAGCCTGGTCCCCCAGTGTCCCAACCCAACGCACAAGCCATACACACTGCCCTGGCCATGATAAAGAAAGGTTAGAAGGGGTTTGCCATAGCCTTCCTCTGAGGCTGAGAGAGTGTGATGTGGCCAAGGTCACCCAGGTGGTTTCCAGAGGCGCATGGATCTCCCAAGGTCCTGGTCCAGCACTCCAACCACTACACCACACTGGTGCATTGGTGTCTTAGAAATTCCCCTACGGAAGCAGCTGGACATTTTTGCCCAATGCAAAACGGCTTTATTGGCTCCAAGGTCACAGAAGCAGAGCTGCGCATGTGGTGCCAGGCTGCACACATATGTGCATTGATTGCAAACTCCCAATGTTCAGTGCAAATGTGCATGAATGACTACCCAGGATGTACGCACAGTTGCATTTGGCTACACGTTTGGTTGTACATTTGGAGCCTTGATTCAGTTGCACAATGCTACACAACCCTGATGTAGCAACGTGGCCATAAACTAGCTGGAATGCCAGGTGAATTTTCCTTTAGTTCTTTCCTTCAGTCCATAACCTTGAACCAAAAACAAGCCAAATGGACTCATATGTAATGCACAGCGCATGTATTTGCACATGGGTTCCATGCATGGCATGCACCTGTATGCAATCCATAATTATGCATGAATGCACAATTCTAGGCTTTTGCAACCTTGAATTGAATACAGCAGTTCCTATATCAGACCAAATAACAACAACAACAACAATAATAATGCTCAGCGGTTTTTGGGGAAGAGCATGCATGAGGCACCAAGTTGACTCTGTATGGAGAATATAGAGAGACTTGATGGGAAAGAGGATGGTTGACTGGTCAGTGTTCATGTGTGTTTGTTTCTGAAAGACTGAATAAGAACAAGATTCATAGAGCATTTGCCTTGGTATATTTACTCTATTTTACTCCAGGGTAGTAATGGTGCTGGATTTGTTGTGGCCCATGAGTTGTAAAGACGTCCAAGTCAACAGCATTTATCACGATGCGCTTCTGTCTGTTAAAGCAGTCTGTGCATTGAATAAGATAGATAGACAAAACAGACAGGCATAAAAGCACTAAGTGTGTGCATAATAGTTTATATTTTACAGGAGCGGTTTCTATGGACCTAACAGAAGCTAGAACAACAAGCTTGTACAGTATATGGGATGTACACAGCATTGTGGAAATGAGACATAAATCCCACCAAAACATGCATGCATGGACACAGGGAAGTCTGCATGGAGAGGTACAAGAAAATGGGTGCGGAATGGGTGACTGGTGTCCAAATGTGTCTTGTGGAACGGGTTTGGTGCGCCTCTCCAACCTTGAGCTACAAGGAACCGGGTGTGTGCCAAGGGGATGGTGAGTCTGGAAAAGTGCCTTAGGGGTGCACCGCGTGCAAGCCAAGTCTGTTAGTATTGATTATTCCATTGGGGTGAATGCGCATTGATAGGAGGGGAGTCTCTGTGCCGCCGGTGTCCAGAGGGATCATCGTTGCCGCAAGGAGCCTCTCTGGGTCTGAGGACTAGTTACAGCTAGCCAGGCGTGCAAGATGAAGCCCAGCCATTTATCACAGGGACAGGGCAGGCGGCGGCGCAACCTTTCCGCAGCCACAGAGTGGGAGGAAGGCTATTTAACCCCAGAGGGTGGGGGGGTGCATGAGGATGCACCTCGTCATTCTTTGCTTCTTCTTTTAAAGACAATATTAACAGAAGGGGTATAAATAGCAAGGTCCTAGTGGAACGCAGGGACAGAAACACTGCCAGCGGATGGAGTATGGCCTTGGCCCACTCTCCTTCCTTGAAATAACGCAACAGACAGACAGGAGCCAGTGTGGCCCGGTTGAGCATTGGACTACAACTTTGGAGACCAGGGTTCAAATCCCCACTTTGGCCACGGAAACCCACTGTGTGACTTTGGGCCGCAAGTGGCATACTCTCAGCCCTAGAACACTCTTTGGGTTCACCTTGGGCTTGCCATAAGTGGGAACTGACTTGAAGGCCTACAACAATTACAACAAGGAGACAGGTAGACTGACTGACCGACTGACCAACTGACTATCATGGTGACAATTCACTTCCAGGGGACTAGATAGACAGATGGCTAGACTGATGGACCTTATTGTCCAAGGGACTTCAGGTTAAGGTAGGTCAGTAATGCTTTCATACCATCCAGGAATCCTAGAGTTGGAAGGGGCACCAGAGGTCCTCTATTCAGCCTCAGAGGAAGGCAATGGCAAATTGCCATTGAACAAACCTTGCCAAGAAAAACCCATGAAAGAGTCCCCTTAGGGTCACCATAAGTCGGAAAGGACTTGAAGGCACACAACAGCAACAAAAGGGGTCTGTCCACGTACCGGACCTATTTGGGGCATTTGGCACCCCTTCCCTGTATCTTCCTTCTCCCATCAGAAACCTGGTTTGCAAACCTTCGGGATGGGACCCAAGGGTCATATTTTAAACACTGGTTAGAGACTGGTTTGTAGGGTTGGTTTAGGGCTTTTTCTCTTTCTCTTCTTCTCCTTATTTATTTTGGGAATTCAACAATAACAAGCAGATTAATCCTGCCGCCCGACCCCCTCCTCAAATTAGCAGTGCAGTTATAACAACATGTCAGATGTAGTCACACACATCTATTATCAAATCAACTATAAATAACCTCGCTGGCTGGCAAGCTGTCTGTCTATCCATCTATCTATCTGTCCATACATCCATCTACTTGTAATGTCTATTATGAGTTGCTCTATCTCTATACTATATTAGTATCTGCTACACGGGGAAAAAATCCAATTGATTAGTTGGAGGTCCATTTTCAACCGTCGTAAGGTTGGTTTGTATGGGAACGGCACACTCTGAGCGGTGCGCTTGCAGCACCAAGGGGGAAAACAAGGCAGTAAATGCTCTGTTAAAAAATAACCCAAATGCTTTTGGGGGGAAATCGAGCAGAGCTGAGATCCGAGTTCCACATTCATCAAATTATCACACACACACAAACACACACACACACACACACACCATCTTTGTGCTAATTAGTGGGAAAGGTAAGGAGTCAGGCAGGACATTGAATCCTTCCTCTTGGTCACAAGGGATTGCATTTTGCCAACACTTTTTGTCCAACTAGGCCATGGCTGCAGTCCTGTTGGTCACAGAGATGCCCTTTCTTTGTGTGTGTTGTTGTGGTGGTTGTTTTGGATGGGGCACGAGGGGTTACTCACCAGCCCTTTGCTTCTGTCCTGCCCAAACTGATATGGAGGACTAGCCATTTTTGTCCCTAACTTGCCAGGGACAGGCACCATCCTTGGGTCCATTGGCTCCAACTCTTCCTTCCTTCCCTAAAACTCTCCCTCAACCAGCAACTGATGGCTTGCAGACTAGCACTGGTCCAATGGCCACCACTTTGAGTACAGTAGTAGCCCAGGGCTAAAGCTCTTGTTCTCTGCTTCAGGCCCTCCAGATGTTTTGGGGCTTCCACTCCCAGAGGCCAGTGCCAACATGGTCAGGAAGCACTGGAGCTGAATGCCAAAATATCTGGGAAACCAAATGTTGAGAAGGCCTGGCCAAGATCAGGGATGAGGATTTCCTTCCTGCAAATGGCAGACAGTCCTTTGGGGCCAGGAGCCACAGGTTGATAGCGGCTAAACTAGGATTACTACTACCTTCCACCTTTCCCTTTCTCCTTCTCCCCTTCCCTTTCTCTCTACTTCCTTCTGTCCTTCCTTGTACAGTGGGCTACTAAGGAAGAGAGACAGGTTGCCTTTGCCACAGCTCTGAAATGAACTTTGGCAGAAAACGCTGAAATTAGAGCTTCACGTCGCAATGCTGTTGGCTTCCATATTAGCGGAGCAGGATCATCTGAACATAAAGACATTGACCAAAGTGCTAGTCTGTTTCTTTTCTCAATGGTTTTCAGGCCTTCTGTCCACTTTCATGGTATCTATTGCACTCTGAAGAAGGGGATGATGATGATGATGATGATGATGATGATGATGATGATGGGAAAAGAAGACCTTCTTTGCTAGTTAAACTCTGCTCATTTAAACTCACTTAAACTCTGGATTACAGCTGGAAACAGACTATGGGGGAAACCTATGGAAATAGACTCTCACGTGTCTCCAAGTGCATCAAGATGTGTTACCCTTTTCCTAAATGTTTAATACTGCCTCTCTTTAACATACATCCAACTAAAAATGTGTCCCTTTCTCACAAACTAGCCACACAGGTTAAGGAGTCACACCAACACAGTCCAACCCTTTCAAGAAACACAGGAGGGTGGCAAAGATGGCCTTATTTTCCCTTCTTCAGATTGCAATAGATACCATGAAAGTGGAGAGAAGGGCTTTTGAAGATCATGGGACACATTCTCCAGCCCCAAGGGATCCATCAGGCTTTGAACCTCTGCTAAGTAGGGTCTGGTCGGGGTCAGCGCTTGGGTGAAGGACCCTCCAAGCTGCTAAATGTTGACTTGGAATAACGCTTGCACTGGGAACAACAAGGAGAGATTTTAAAATGTTATCTCAGCTCACAGTTCACTGCTACTGAGACAAGTTGCGTTGCGCAAGGGAGATCCTTGCAGATTGTGGGAGAGTTCATGGAACCAAGAACAAGGCCTAGAACCATACAATCCTAAAGTTGGAGCAGACCACAAGGGCAATCCAGTACGACCCACTTCGGCCATGCAAAAATACACCATCCAAGCATCCCCGACAAATAGCCATACTGCAGAAATAACCCAGTTTGAGACCACTTTAACTGCCCTGGCTCAGTGCTAAGGAATCCTGGGAGCAGCTTCAGGAGAAGTGGCTGCAAAGCCAAGCTTGGACTCACTGGCCCTGTAGCAATGATGCCCTTCTGATCTACCATTCAATTGTGCCCACAGCTTTCCATGCCATGGCACCCCTAACCCTTTGCATAAGACACAGATGTTTCTGAGAAAGAGGTGCAAAGGTACTGGGAAAGGATGGGCCACCCTTTGCAGGAAGGGAAGAAGGGAAGGAAGGAAGGAAGGAAGGAAGGAAGGAAGGAAGGCCTGTAGGGGAAAGATTTCTTCCATTTTTGTCAAAAAAACCCCACTCCACCCCACAAGCTCCATCAGCAATCTGAGGTGGTTTGGGTCGTCCCCAGAGGTGAGAGGGGGGCTGGAAGCAAGGGCCCCCAACCCCATTGCCTCCTCGCCGTTTGCGCTGGAAGGGTCAGGGGACTTTGCAATATCTCAGGCTGCAATCACCACGCTATTTGCCTGTCACTGTGGCCATCAAGCTCAGCTATCAACGCAGCAATTGCCTTTCTCTGCCTCTATGTTTCCATATTGCTCTATTTCTCCCTCTCCAACCCTCCCCACATGTGTGCATCACCTTTCTTTTCACAAATCCCCCCACCCCCAAATCCCTCTTTTCTCTCCTCCTGTCTCTTGGGTGTCATAATTCCAGCCACCGTCCCCTTCTCCATTGCCTTTCTCTCTCTATCTGCTGAGGACAATTCTATCCCCTTTGCCTTTGCATGCACCCACACCTTCCTTTCAAATGCGCATGATGCTCCTAAGGTCTGGAGGCTAAAAAAGGTGAGTCCTGGGCAGATAAATTGGCTCAGGGATCAGCATGAAAAGTCACATCTGGGCACACAAAACACACACGCACACATTCGCTGGAATTCACTTACAGACCCGTAAGTCGTTCTATGCATGGAGGGCCAAAGAAGTCATGCTATGCATGGAGGGCCTTTGCACAGTGGACACATTCTGCCCATAGCAGCAGAAGTGGAGTTGCACAGATGGCATGTTCATCTGTGCCTTGTCTTTGCAAGTAGTTCATTGCGGTTGCACCTCCTATACTTTGCACTGTGGTTGTTGTTGTTGTTGTTAACTGCCCTTGATTCGATCTCAACCCATGGACACCCTGTGGATGAGACATCTCCAAAAACCCCTGTCCTCCGAACTCATACTTATGCCCTCCTTAACAGAGTCCGTCCATCTATCTTTCTAATGAGTTTTTTCCAATGAGTCCTCCTTTCATGATGTGCCCAAAGTAGGACAGCCTCAGATTTATGGGGTTTTGTGTCTTTTTCAGGCTGTGTTCTTGAAGAATTTATTCCTGACATTTCGCCTGCATCTGTGGCTGGCATCTTCAGAGAATGGTGGCATGGAGGTATGTGGGGAATATATATATATATATATATATATATATATATATATACACACACACACACACACACACACACACACACACACACACACCATGTGACCCTTCATTGAGAGGAAGCGATTTACATGTTAATCTGTGTGTTGGTCTCTTGGTGAATAGCAATGCCTTAGCTTGGCCATCTTGGCTTCCTCCAGAGAGATTTCTAGCTTAATCTGCTCTAGTACCCATTTGTCTGTCCTTTTGGCTGCTGTCCATGGGATCCTCAGCCCTCTTCTCCAGCCCCATATAATCTCCAATGAGTTGATTTCCTTCCTATCTTCTTTCTTGACTGTCCAGCTCTTGCATCCATCCATTTAAACAGGGAATACAATGGCTTGTATGACTCTAACTTTTGTCCTCAGTTGTATATCTTTTCATTTTAGGACATTTCCTAGTTCTTTCATAGCTGTTCTCCCCATTCTTAATCTTCTTCTGGTTTCCTGGCTGCAGTCCCCATTTCTATCAGTGTTTGATCCCAGCTATGAGAACTCTTTTACTACTTCTTCTTTGTCTAGGTTGAATTCGTCATGATCCTCAGTGTGGTTGTGCATCCTATAATTCTCATTGTTGTTGTGAGCATTGGACTATGACTCTGGAGACCAGGGTTCAGATCCCTGCACATCCATGGAAATCCTCCGGGACACTAAACCCAAAGGTCCCGATTCCATACTGGTTTTGTATTTCTGCTTTTGGGACTCCTCCAGAGTTCCACCACGCTACTTTTGTCTGGATTTCTATGCTGCCCCCTGGTGGGGAGAGCAGCAAGTGTGTGTTTTTCTGGGTTGGTTTGCAAGAACTACAGTGGCCCCTCCACATTTGCGGGGGTCAGGGGCCAAGAAAGGGGGAACCTCCAAATGAAAAACACTATTTTTTTAACCAGGGAGAGTTCTTCTCTAGGAATCTCTAGGCCTCCTGTGCAGAAGTTGACCATAGAGTCACACTGGAGGACCTACAAATGCCTAGAGAAGCGTTTTTGCTATGCATTTCTAGGTCCTCCAGCGTGACTCTATGGTCAACTTCCTGCAGAGTCATTCTAGAAAACCTAGAGATTCCTAGATAGAACATGTTAATAAAATCCGTGAATAATCAAATCTGCAAAAGACAAAGCTGTAGCCACAGATCCTGCGGTCAGTTCAAGATTTGCCCTGAACCCACCAGATCTCACATCCTAAAACCAGATAGTCCAGCCCTGGACAATGTTTTCATGTAGGGAAGATATGCTTGGAGAATACGTTTCCATGCTGGGAATTATGACCCAGTGATAAATAAGATGCCTTTGGTCCATGCAACCAGCACATCTCTGGCCTAGCGCATGATCCGAATTCAGATCCCAAGAAGGTAACTTCTTCTGGGGGGGGGGAATTGAATACCAACATCACTCCCTCTCCATAGAAATCTCTATGTCTGCATTTATTGCATTTTTACCACACTAAAGAGAGCACAACGGCACCCATCCACCCTTCCACTGTTTTATCCTCATAACACCCCTGTGAGGTTGCATGCACAGCATGTGGTGTTAAATACCCCCAAAATAAAACAGGCTGGCATCATATTAGTGCAAAACATTCATTGCCTTAGTTTTTGAACAGAGCAGGCTAAAATCAAAGAGCAGGATTTGCAAAGTGGTAGTAAATAAATAAAATTAAGAAAATTAATGATAGTGAATAAAATACATAGAAGTATTACATGTCATATTGTATTATATATAATGTATGTTATATGTATAAAAAGCCAGTGTGACGCAGTGGTTGAGCACTGAATGATGACCCAGGAGACAGGGTTCGAATCCCAGCTCACCCACTGAGTGCCCTTGGTGGTCAAGTCACACTCTCTCAGCCTCAGAGGAAGGCAATGGCAAACCCTCTCTGGACAAATCTTGCCAAGAAAACCCCGTGATAGGTTTGTTTTAGGGTTGCCATAAGTCAGAAACAACTCAAAGGCTCATGACAACAACAACAACGCTGTAACAGGTATGCCCACTGAATATGTGCATTGTATTATTTATAAAAATCATATTTTGTCTGTTGCAGAGCTTGGAATTCTATACCAATCTCAGACAACGGCCAAACTCCCCTCCCCACAAAACCACCATTCGCCTGTTGTATCCCTCCACAGACACAGCCATTTGCTGACCGGTGGGTAGTGGAAGATGGGGGGACTGGGTAGAAGTGTCCGGCTGTGTCCCTGTCACTGGACACACAAAACTGACATTGTCTCCTGCTATCTCCAAAGGCTCCCCAACAGCTCCTTGCAGAGGCCTTTCACCTGGGAAGTAACTGGACCCTTTGCCACCATCCTACTCCCTACCGGTCAGTCCATGGCTACTTTGGTCTGGCCCAGCTACCAAAAGGTGAATTGCGGTGAAGGAATTTAATCCTTGCAGGAAGACAGTAGAGAACTGGGAGGAGAGGCATGACGCAGTTCTGCCCGGTGGGGCTTTTTTCAACGTCTCCCTGATCTTGGCCATGTTTTTCCAAAATAGAAGACTGCTTCTGACAACTTTGGGGATTGGTTTAATACTTCTTGGCAATCCTCAGAAGGATGGCCACCATCACCTGCCTTTGAGGGATACAGTTTTCACCCAAAGTCCCCAAAGGCTCTTGCTCCATGCCAATGCTGGCCTTGCGCACCTGGCCTGCTCTCCAGCCCAGTGCCCATGCCAAGGGAATGCCCATGCGCTGCTGCCCACCTCTCCCTTGGGTTTTTGGGGGAAGGCACCAGGGCTGGAGGGTGGTGTGGGGGACATCTGCTCCCGTCCGTCCGGCGCGTGCCGTTTAACAAAGGAGCCGGCCGATCGATGCTGACTCCTTGCCTAAATGTGGCAGGGCCCGGCCGGCTTCGGTGTCGTTGTGCGTTGCCCTCCGGCAGACAGCTTGAGTGATGGTACACATTAAACAGTTAATCCGCCTGATTGAATGTTTGCTTCCTCCAAATTGAAACATTAAACAACAACGGAGGGAGAAGAGGCGGCGACAAATCAGTCATGAAAGATTCATTTTCTCCCGAATAATGTATCTCATGAGCTCAGAATATACAAATAGGCTGGAGCAATCGCCGGAAACTCCACCTCCCCCGGCCCAAAATAATGACATGAAGCCAAGGAAGAGACTTGCCAAGTTGGCGACAGGCCACCCAGACTCCTCTGCAAAGCCAGCTTGGACCCCTCAGTGCCACCCAGGGAAGAGGGAGATGACCCCCGGGAACTGGACCCCTCCGACATCCAAGACCCTGTTTTGCATGTCCTTCAAGGAGCTGTTCCTTGTGTGTCTTCCTTCAAGCCAGCTGTCGACTTATGGCACCTTTGTGAATTTTCTAGGAATCCTGAGAGGTGGTTTTGCCACTCCCTTCCTCTGAAACAGAGCCTACAATACTTGGTCTTCATTGGCAGTCTCCCATCCAAGTACCATTCAGGGCCAACCCTGCTTAGCTTCCAAGATCAGATGGGATGTGGCGGTGCCAACTATGGGATTTGGGGCCCGTAAGGAACTGGGTACAACTCCCTTTAATGAAACTAAGAAGAAACAGAAGCTCAGAAGCCGACCTGAAGGCAAGCAGAGGAAGACATCTGCATTGCAAAAATGACGCCGTTTGGCACCGCTTTAACTGCCTTGGCTGAATGCTATGCAATCCTGGGATTTGTAGTCTGTTGTGGCACCAGAGCTTTCTGATAGAAAAAGCTAAATATCTTACAAAACCACACATCCCATAATTGTGTAGCATTGAGCCATGGCAGTTGAAGCAATGTCAAACTGCATTAATTCTGCCGTGCAGATTGGGTCAGAGGTGGTTATGGCCCACTTGGTCTCTCTTCTCCAGTCCTCAGGGATTGAGAAGGAATCTTAGGGCGAAGCCGATGGCTGGAAAAGTGGAGATGGAGACATTTCCTTCCTTTGTGAATAGAAATGGCATATCTTTTATAGAAATGGCTGACTTACTTTACACCTCTCTAGAAATCTTTAGGTCCTTCAGGAAAAGTCTGTGGTCAAGATCTTCCAGACCTTGACCGTGAAATTGCACTGGAGGACCTATGAATGCGCAGCGAAGGAATCTCTAAGTCCTCCAGCGTGGCTTTTGGCTGAGGTTGGCCATAGAGTTACGCTGGAGGGCCTAGAGATTCCTAGAGAGAACATATTAATCAAATCAATGATGTCAAAGCCTCTGACTGCATATTGTGCATTTTGGTTGGCCCAGTAAAGGTATCCCTGTTGGGTGGATTTGGGATGTTATTATTAGGCAAGCCCTAATGATGCTCGGTGTGTGTCTGTGTGAAGCTATTGTTGTTGTACTAGTTGTTGCAAACCCCAGCCAGGATTTGAGCGATGGGCCTGGCTTTTGTTTATCCTGAGCACCCTCATTAAATTTAGCATGACAATTTGCAAGCAGAGCTCCAGACAGCCAATTTACATGGAGGCTTAACAAGTTGTAGAAGGGGGGGGGGGCTGCGATAGTGGGAGAGACTGATCATTCACTCTTGTGTGTGTGTGTGTGTATACACATATGCACACACACACACACAGACAAGAAATAGGTGTGGGGCTTCTTTGCAGCAAGGCTGACCTGTGGTTGCCACAGTGGGACCCCAAAAGGTGCCAGCCTCGTCCTGAAGCAAGACACCTTTCCCAAACCACAGGGTGCCCTGCACCTGCCTAAGTCCCACATGATTTTGCACCTTTCCTTTGGCTGTTGTGCAATGAAAATGTGCAATTTGTGGTTGTCGACACAGAGTCTCCATTCCACAAACCTTTCCAGAGGCACTTTAGGGGGCCATGGAGGGCATTTTGGCCACTTTCGGAGTCTCTTTGGGGGTCAGAACAAGGTTTGCACAATTCTTCACACATAAAAAATATTATTTGTAATAATAATAAAATTAATATAATAAAAACAAAAATAAAAAAAAATTTTGTTATGTCCCGCCTTTCTCCCAAGAGAGGGACTCAAGGTGGCAAAATGTCTGGTGGGGGGGGTGAGAGGCTGCATCCACACTGCAGAGATAACCCAGTTTGACACCGCTTTAACTGCCCTGGCGGTTCCATGCTATGGGATTCTGGGCCTTGTTGTTTGTTGTGGCCCCAGAATGGAGCAGTTAAAGGAGGGTCAAACTGGGTTATCTCTGCAGTGTGGATACAGCTTGGGGGGCATTTCCACCAAATTTTGCAAAGAATACCAAAAAAAGGAAATGACTTTATGTCCTGGGAGGCCTTTTTTGGAAACAGGAAATGTCTTCTGCGCCTTTCCTGTTGTTATACAGCGCCCCCCCCCCACTTAAAATGGCCCAGAAAGGCCCCAAACCAGGGTGCAAATGGCTCCATGGCCCCCAGAAGGTGATACTTATTTATTTGGGAAAGAGCAGGTCCGGGGCAGGGATGTGCCCCCCCCCCCCCCCCCCAGGCCCGCCCTTTGGGTGGGGGGGGGGGTCCATGGAGAAGAAGCAGGGGAGGCATCCCACCCCAAGAACCCCTTCCTCTTCTTGCGGGTGGGGTTTTTCCTTTCCTGACATTGTGAGTTTTAAGACAATCATCTAATTGTTCCTTGTCCCTTTTTCATTCCAGACTCTGAAGTAAATCAGTTCCCAACACAATAAACTAAGGTCCATAAAAAGCCCTGCAGGCAGACACTTCTATGTCTTTTTTAAGAACTGAGGAGGGGGTCCTTAGCTTTGACTGATGCCAAGCCAGAGCTGGGATTATGTGCAGAGCACACTCTGCATATGGGCAAAGGAGCTCTAGGAGAAGCAAAAAGGAAGGGAGCAAGGAGGCCTGATCTCTGGGGCAAATGGGGCAGGAAGGAAAAGGGGGCTTTGCACATGCTCAGAGGGACACGTTCCAGGGCCATGGGGCCCCTTGCAGAGATGTGGGTCTGGGCTTCCAGGGCATGGGGGGGGGGGGGCCCAGGTGTCCAGGAAATGGAAGAGAGAGGAAGGAAGGAAGGAAGGATGAGGACGAAGCAAGGAAAGGAAAAGGAAGAGGAAGGAAGGACGGAAGGAAAGAAGGAAGGAAGGAAGGAAAAATAAGAAAGAAAGAAGATGGAAGGAAGGAAAAAGAGGAAGAGAAGAAGGAAGAGGAAGGAAGAAAAAGAAAATAAGAAAAAAGGAAAGAAGGAAGGAAGGACAAGAAAGGAAGGAAGGGGAAGAAGGAGAAGGAGGGAGTAAAGGCAGGCAAATGAGAGAAAAGAAGGAAGAGAAAGAGGAAGAAGGAAAGAAAGATAAAGGAAAGGAAAGAAGGAAAGACAAGTGAGAGGAAGCAAGGAGAGAAGGAAGGGAGAAGAAGACGAAGGTGAAGGAGGGAAAAAGAAGGCGAAGGAGGAAGAAAGAAGGAGGCAAAGAGGGCGAGGTGAGTGGTCCAGGGCCATCCCTTTGGGTGCCCTGGCCAGGGTCCCCTTGGGTCTTGCGTGGGGTCCGTCCCCTGGAGCCCCCTCTCCCTCGGGGTCTGCTTCGGGGCGGAGAGGGGGGGGGGTCTTCCGGCCGGTGGCTGGCGGCGAGGGTCCAGGCAGCGAAGTGGAGCCGACTCGGGAGTTGATCAATATTCGATTTAGGTGCTAATTCGCCGCTTTTCTGCAGCTGTCAGCGGGTGATGTATGGGAGGAGGAGGAGGAGGAGGAGGAAGAGGAAGAGGAGGAGGAGGGGGTCGCGGGGGGGCTCTGCCGCCGCCTCTGAACAATGGAGACCCCCCTCCGCCCCCATCAGGGTCTCTATGGGGAGAGAGAGAGAGAGGCAGACGAGGGGGGCGCCCCTCCGTCTCCCCCCAAAGCCCCCAGCGCCAGCCTGACAACTTAATCCCCCTTTGCCTTGCCTTGCCTTGCCTTGGAGAGGAAAAGGCTGGGGTGGGGATTGGGGGGATCAAGAGGGGAGGGGGTCCCCCAGAAAGGAACAAGGAGGAGGAGGTTCAGGGTGGAGGGGCAGGATCCCCAAGTCTGAAGCCTGCCTTGCTGGGAAGGGGGCCTCAGCCATGGACCAGGGGCCCTAGAGTCCTTGGGGTTGGCCCAACTCATGGGGATGAGGCACCCCAAGAGCCTTTGGCCAAAGGACAGCCACATCTCAAACCCACAGGACAGCCATGCCTCCATTGCTGATAATGGCCTTCAGGTCCGGCTCAGCTCATGGTGGATGAAACCTCCCCAAGAAGACCCCTGTCCATGCAACAAAGTACAACAACACCCCAAATCCACAAGACTGCCATGCCTGTATTGCTGCTGATGTTAACTGCAGTGACTCATGGCGGGCCTCTGGATGAGCCACCTTAGACCCTTTGCCCACAGCCATGCACCCCTAATCCCCAGGACAGAGACACTTTTATTGAACCTCAGCACATGGAGACCCTGTGGATGAAACATCTCCATGTCTCTGGGTTGGCCATGATGGCCATGCAGCAAAGTACAACAACGCCCCAAATCCACAAGACTGCAATTGCTGCTGCTGTGAACTGCCTCCAAGTCAACCCTGACTCCTGGCGACCCTGCCATATGGGAAACATTGGGGGTCCCTGTGTCGGCCATTGAACAAAGACAGACAAAAACCCACCAGTGATATACTTGCATTGGCCAACGGCAATATAGGAGAAAGAAACCCATGGGGCTCCAAAAGCTTGCCGCAAGTATATTGTGCCTTTCAGTATCACTGGTGGATTTTTAGGGCAACCCACGGAGGAGACCCCTCCAAGGTGCCCCTGAACCAGCTCTTGTAAATTCAGGCCACTGAGTCCGGCCGCCTGGCCTGCGGTCCTCCTCCTCCTTTCCTTCCTTGCTGCCCTTCAACAAAATGGCTGCCGCACCTTTGGTTCCAGCTTGGCCCCTCCTTTTCCAAAAGGCAAGCCCAGTAAAGGGATGCCTTGGCCAAATCCCCCCGAAAGAGTGACTGAAACCCCAAAGGAGGGACGATGGGGCAGAAGGAGAAGACTCCCTTTCCTAACCCTCTCTGGTCCCTTCCTGGGAGGAACATGGAGGAGGAAGTGGCCCCTGGTTTTGGAGGGAAACTCTCCATTCGCACCTCTGAGGTAACTGAGGTCTCCTTCAAAACTGGCAATGCACGCCTAATGCAGACCTCTGGGGCAAAGCTTAACCCACAAACATAGGATTAAGAATAGGATCAACACTCACCGCTTCAAATATGCCTCCTCTCTCTTTCGTTCACTGACCAAACCTCTTGCTGGGTTTGATGTTTGTGGTGTGGGGCCATTTGGTCAAGCAGAGGGGGGTCCTCCGGCCACACCAAGGTCCTCTTAGGCCCTCCGTCTCACAGGCCAGATCCCTTGCCGGGGCTGGCGTCTGTGGTGTGGGGCCATTTGGTAAAGGACAGGAGCATATCCCTCCTCCGGTCATGCCAAGGTCCTGTCCATCTCACCGCCCAGGCCCCTTGTTGGCATCTGTGGTGTGGGGCCATTTGGTCAAGGACAGGGGGGTCTCCCTCCTCTGGCCACACCAAGGTCCTCTGTGGTGTGGGGTCATTTGGTCAAGGACAGGAGGGTCTCCCTCCGCTCTCCAGCCTTCCAGCCCCTGGGCTGCCTTCTTCCTCTTTAATTCTGGGCCTAGTTGCCTCAGAGCAGACCCCTTGCCTGGCTTTGCTTCAGCAGAAAAGGTTGGTTGGGAAGTCAAAGGGACAGAGCAAAGCTAAAGAAAACATAGCTGTTTTTATAGGGAGGAACGAGAGAAGGGACCAGGAAAATGAGAAGAATAGAATAAACATTAGAAAAGTCTTTAAAGACAAAGTCAAGGAAGGAGGAGAAAAGAGAAACCAGGGCCTTCTCAGGGCTGAGGCACCATTGTCTTTGGGTCATTTCTTCTCATGATGTCTCTCTCCAAAGGGCCTCGCTTTGGCCATCTTGGCTTCCAGGGAGAGTCCAGGCTTGACCTGTTCAAGGACTCTTTTTGAGACCAGAGTTCGAATCCTTGTTGCTCTGCCACAGAAAGCAACCCCACTCTCTCATCCTTAGAGGACGGTGCAACAGCAGGCCTCCTCTGAAGGTATTTGGCAAAGAAAACTACCTACATATGGTCTCCATATGGTTCCCATACATCAACTGAATGCAGATGTTTGAGCATTGGGCTAGGATTGGGAGACAGAGCAATGTGGTGGTTTGAATGCTGGGATGATGACTGCAGAGGAGATCAGAGTTCGAATCCCGGCTCAGCCATGGAAAGCCACTGGGAGACCTTGGGTGATAAGTCACACTCTCTCAGCCTCAGGGGAAGGCGATGGCAAACCGCCTCTGGACAATTCTGGCACACAACAACCACAACTAGGGCTGCATCCACACTGGACAAATAGCCTGGTTTGGCACCGCTTTAAGTGCCCTGGCTCAAGGCTATGGAGTTCTGGGAGTTGGAGTTTGTCGTGGGCCCAGAGCGGAGCAACATACCACAACATACTCCAACTCCCAGAATTCCATAGCCTTGAGCCAGGAGACTTAAAAGTGGTGCCAAACCGGGTTATTTCTCCAGTGTGGATGCAGCCTTAGCTTAATACCTAAATGATCTCTCTGAGATGCTTTCTGAGTGGTGTGTGTGTGTGTGTGTGTGTGTGTATATATATATATATACATACACACACTCTAAATAAATAAAAATTAATACTGTTCTGGCTCTCATTAAACTATAGGCCTGGTAAATATAGATCTAGATCTAGATCTAGCTATATAAAGATTGATTTTTTAATGGGCCTGCATGCAGATGTGTTGCTGGGTGCTCTTCCTCCAGAGGTTCACATCTGGATTCCCTTCCTGTGCCCTGGGCCCCATCATCTCCCTGCCATCCTGAGACAAAAGGGGTGGGATGTGGGCATTTTGGATGAGAAAGGGGTCTGGATGGAGGAAGGCAGGCCCTATTGTGCCATTGATGGGGGGATTAGAGCCCAAAGGGGGGGGGAAGGCAATGGGGAGGAAAGCCTCTCCCCCCCAGATCCATCTCTCCCCCACTTCCCCAAAATGAACAGACAGTTTCCAATCAGAGCCACTGAAGGGAAGCAGCTTTCAAGAACAAAAAGAGAAGAAAGGAGGGAGAGAGATTTACATAGTGGCATATAATCTTGCCTGTAATTTGTTTTAATTACTATTAAAATCTGCTCTAATCATACAAGTGGGGTTTCATTAGCCTTGCGGGAGGAACGCTAAGTGACTGTCGGGGGAGGCAATAAAATGGTTTCTCCGGGGCTGAAGCTGAGCCCCCAAACTTGTTTCGAGCAACAGAAACCTCCGCAACCCCAAAGGAACAAATCCGGCGGAGCGGGATGAAATGTATACCTTTTGCATTTTAAAATCAAAATCAAAATGTAAGCGTGAGAGAACCACTTATGGCCTTGCGCCTTTCCTCCTTCCTCCTTATCCTCCTTTTCCTCTTCTCTTCTTCCCTTCTTCCTTCCTCTTCCTCCCCTTCTTGTCTTTTCTTCCTTCTTCCTCTTCCTCTTCCCAGAGGGTTCCCACAAACCCAAGCCTGCTTGACACCCTTTTTGTGTCAAGATGGGGGGGGGGGAGATTGGGTACATTGCGCAGAGGAAATCCAGATGCGAACCTCTGCCGAAAAATGCACAACAACAAAATGCACACACACACACAACCAAATTATGAGAACTATAGAGAGGCCCTTTGCAATCCCATCTAGAGGAGTCTGGCCTTCTCCACTTTTTTGCATTCCTCTCTGGTTGCTGGAGCATCAAAGGATGACCTGTGTTTGCAAATGAGGTGCCAAGAGCGCATTAATCACCCCAGGACCTCCTTTTGAAAGCAATGCCTCCAACCCACCTGTCCTCTCCAGGGAGGAGAGTTCACACACCTCCTTTTGACCCTGAAGACCCTCATGAGTTTGACTCAAGCGATGAAGGACTGAAGGACGAAGGCATGTGGGAACCAGGTCTCAACACTATGCTCACTTCAGATATAGGAATCCTATGGATCAGTGCAGAAGGTGGGAACCATGCTGTCCTCCAGATGTTGCAGGGCAGCAATTCACATCACCTCAACCAATGACTATTAACATCTGCAAGGCTATACCTGTGGTCTATGGACTGATTTAGACCCCATTTTTCTACACATAAAAGGGCAATATAGTCAAAGAGTTTAATCCCCAGCTCTGTTAACCAGGAATCTAACTTCCCCTTAATTTCCTACTGGCATATAATCAGAAGACTTTACTAGAGCTTGGTAAAGTTACTCCTGTTGGACTACAACTCCCAGAATGCTTCAAAACATTGGCATGGCCAAGTGTCATGCCAGCTGGAAGGATGCTGGGAGCTGTAGTCTGTGTCAATCGGGCGGCAAATCTGTTCCCAGTAACTTTTCTGGACTCTGTCTGCAGCACAGTGATATTCAGGATAAAACTTGTCTTGCCACTGAAAGTGTGGCAAGGGCAGGAACAAAAAGGAGCTTTTGATCTGTTTAGTGTGCGTCTACACGGGGCTTAACGCAGATTAACAAAACCACATTAAATTCACCCCTTCGATACAGGTTAATTAACCCACTTACCAACCTCGCATTCACCGGGCCTGGATCAATCGAGCCGCGCAGCGCTTCCGCAGAGCCCCTTCCCTCTGTGCAATTTAACTACGGATTTGCTCACCGGGTGCAAAGCGAGAACGATTCCTCTCTCGTGCGTCGCTGGGGCAGAGGCACTTCTGGAAGGGCTCTTCATCTATGGGAATCCTCGGCCCTGCGTAAGTACCAAACGCATGTGCATTTTTGCATGAAATACTCATCCCTCAGTCCTTCATCAGCATGCATGGCTTTCCCTGCTTTCTGCCATAACCATAAGGGCTAGAAACTTAAGGAAGAAAGGGAAAATCTACATACCACAGGACTTGGCAGATCTGATAGGATTTTGGACTTTACTACATGTGCAAAGGAGAGCCAACGTAGTGTAGTGGCTTGAGTGCTGGACTATGACTGGAGACCAGGGTTTGATTCCCAGCTCAGCTGAGTGACCCTGGTCAAGTCACATTCTTGCAATGGCAAACCTCCTCTGAACAAATCTGGCCAAGAAATCCCTATAATAGGCTGGCCTCAGGGTCGCCATAAGTCATCATGCTCTATCTATCTAGTGTGAGAGAGTCCCTAGTTTGTGGGTATGAGTTAATGCAACTGATTCAGCATTTGCACATGGCTCTGAGTGCTGCAGTAACCATCATCTCCATGTTGCTCTTTCTCATGGCACCAGTTAGACTGCAGCTAAGATGTTTTGCTCTAAAGCAAAAGCTAAAGGCATCAAGACCCATCCCAGCCACATCTCAACTTGGAACGCATGCCGGCAAAGTGGGAGAGGACCCCCTCCTCCTCCCCATTTCATTTCCCCAACCTTTTCCTCCCCCCTCCCTCCCCCAACTCCATTCTTTTAATTAAGTATCTGTCTGTGTTAATTGATCATTTCTTCTATTAAATTCTCAGCTCCTCAAGTAACAGCTTTAATTGCGTCTAGGAAGGGAAGCCGCTCTCCTGCTGGTCTCTCTCTGGAAATCTGGGCTCTTGAACGCCTTCCAGAACCCAAAGTTGGTGGGCCAGGGTTACCCAAGGTGCACCTTGCCCTCATGTAAGTCTCATGAGTAAGAATGTAAGTCCTGTAGTATTTCACCATAGGAGTTTATCACAAGCAGGGAAGTGCCCAAATCCTGTGGATAAAAGGGGGTTAAACCCGGGAATATCTCATTGTTTTGGGATTGTTTTCAGGCAACGTTCCCCCGACCTCACCATTCCCTCAGACTCAACCTGTGAATTAAAGGACATGTTTTGTCCCCTTTTGGCCATTTTTTTCCTTTTGGAGAAATCTTGAAAGTAAAAAGAGGCACATTTTGGCCACTTTAATAATGGGTTAAGTCCAGGATAATGGCGACATCGGGGGACGTCGTCTGAAAACAATCCCATTTTGTGGGATATTCCCAGATTTAATCCTAGTTTATTAATGAGATTTCAGTGCTTAGCCTCCTGAGTGATAAACTCCATAGAATTGCAGAACCTTGGAGTTGGATGGGACCCCAGGGATATCTAGTGCAACCTCTTCTGCCGTGCAGGAGATCACAACTAAGCCACTCCTGAAACAGGCCCATTGAACCTCTGTTTGAAGGCCACCAAAGATGGAGATCACCCCCTTCCAAGGCAGTCCATTCCACTCTTACTGTTACGACGCTCTTCCTAATGTTGAGGTGGAATCTCTTTTCCTGTTAATTTGAATCCACAGAATTGTGTCCTAGTCTCTGGAGCACCAGAACACGAGGTCGTTCCGTCTTCTCTATCAGAGCTATTCAAAGTGGTGGTCAGTGGACCTCTTCCAAGCAAAGAGCTATTAGCTGCTAGTCCGAGGCGAGTTTCCAGGGGACAAAGGAAGAGTTGCAGCCAATGTCCAGAAATATGGTGCCGGTTCCTGGCAAATGGCAGAGAAAGCCCCTGACGGTCTGCCGAATCAGATAGCTTAAGAATGGCACCCTTTCAAATATTTAAAAACAGCAATCATGTCCAAGGCAGATCCCCTCTGAGCAAACCTTTCCGATGATAAGTTCATCTTAGAGTCGCCATAGGTCAGGAACAACCTGAAGTCACACAACGACAACAATAAAATGTCACCTCTCAGTCTTCCCTTTTCCAAGCCGATGCACCTTTGCTGCTTCCTCATAAGAGTTAGTGGTTTCCAGACCCTTGACCTCCTTGGTCATTCTTCTCTGGACATATTCCAGCTTGTTGATATGCATCTTGACCGGTGTTGCCCAGGACTGGACACAGTATTGCAGGTGAGGCCTGGCCAAAGCAGAATAGAGTGGTGCTATTACTTCCCTCGATCTGGACACTGTGTTCCTATTGATGAAGTGCACAATTGCCTCATGAAGATGAATAATGGCCACCGTTTTGCCCTGTTGCTGGAGAGAACGAATGCTCCTCCGCAGTCTTCCCACCCCATTTGTACAATCCCAAAGAACGGTGGAGGAATTAATCTGCGCAGCAAAACACCTAGGGTTTGTTTTTTGTACACAGATAGGTTTTCTGTGTAGGAAACAGGCCTAAAGTACATGAAGCCCATTCTCAGCGCACAAAACAGGTGTGACTCCCGCTGCCCCTTCGCCACAGAATGATCTTCAGGAACTTCAAATACCGAAATAAAGTGTCCAAAATCCTCGCTGGCCTTTTATTCTTCCCCAAATAGATTTCCATTTTTAAAAACCTGGGCACAATACATTATTTTCAGCAGGGATTATTCCTAAGTAAGTGTGCCTAAGGTTTTGCATCCATGATTTCTGAAACTGCATTTCTTGTGCAGTTAGGATCAAGAAAGAGGGAATGTCCTTAGCTGGGCAAATCCTGCATGGCTTCCAAAGCTTGGAAGAGTTCTGTTTTTTGGACCACAGCTCCCAGAATCCCCCAGACACTGGGATTCTGGGAGCTGTAGTCCAAAGGGGGAACTTTTCTAAGCTCACACTGTTTTCATCCTTTGCTGATGTTCCACACAAGGCAATTTTGTGTTACCTCTGCCATGATATATGGTCGTCGTGCCAAGTCCACTTTGCCAAGGAGAGAACCAGACGGAGCACCGCGGGACCTTCTCCTTCTGAGCAAACATGCGCAGGACTGCGCTGCTGGAAAAACCAATTGAAATTTGGGCATTGAGGCTCTTGCTTCCCAGTCCGTTCCCAGACCGGCTGCACTTCTGGCTGATCTGCTTACAAGACACACAACGAGGGCACACATTGTGTATTCTTGCAATTCCCTTGTTTGGTCCCTGATCAATCTGCTTTCATGCCAAGTCACCTAGGCTGCAGGGAAGGTTTTAACCTGCCCATGCTAAACCATCCCCGTTCTTTGCAAGGGAAACATGTTGTCAAGTATATCCTGGTAGTTAGTCCTGACACAAAGGTAAACCCAAAGGATCCAAAAGCTGTATTCCAGTCAGGAGAAGCGACTTGAGTTTAGGCTGCTGCTTTGCTGGGTTCAAAGACCAAAATCCGTGATGCAATGCAGAGAAGCACTTGAGGAAGATGGAAGGAAAAATGAAGCTGCTTGAAATATCCAAAGGGATGCCATGCAGACGATGGAGCCACTTGTTTTCTGCTGCTCCAGAGACTAGCAGTGGTTCCCAAACTTTGGTCCTCCAGGTGTTTTGGACTCCCATAAACCTCAACCAGCTTGGCCAATGGTTAGCGCAAAACATCTAGAAGACCAAAGTTTGGGAATCACAGGACTAGAATGTGAACCGACAGATTCAAATGAACAAGAAAAGAGTTCACCTAAACATGAAGGTACCCCTGTCAAAATTTGTTCAGAGAGGGTTTGTCCTTTGACACAATAGCTGTCTTTAAATATCTGATGCCATGTAGAATTGTGCTTCTAAAACTATCTGATTTGGCAGAAGAGCAAGGGTTTTACTACAATGTGCCAAGGACCATATTTGTGCCCACTGGGTGCAACTCTTCCTTTATCCCCTGGAAACATGCCTCCGACTGGCAGCCAATGGCTCCTGGCTTGGCAGAGGTCCACTGACCACAACTCCATATAGCCTTGATGGATGTAGAAGATGAACTTGTCTCCTGCTGCTCCAGAGACTAAAACACTAAAGCAGTGGGTTCAAACGAATCAGAAAAGCAATTCCACCTAAAATTTAGGCAGAATTCCTTGGCAGTCGAATGGACCTCTTTGGCGGATGGTGGACTCTCCTGCTTTGCAGGCCTTGAAGCAGAGCTTGGATGGGCATCTTCCAGGAGTTGTATAGTTGTGTTTTCTTACATGGCAAGCAGTTGGACTATGTGGCCCCTAAGGTCCCTCCCAACTCTGTGATTCTACAGGATGCGACAAAGGAAATAGGAAATGGTTGCAGTTCAGGGGAAACTCTTTCGGCCTCAGAAGGTGGCCATGGCAAACCTCTTCTGAAGGAACTTGCCAAGAAAACCCCGTGATAGGTTTGCCTTGATAGTGTCTCCCTAAGTCATACACAACTTGAAGGCACACAATACAACAACAATTCAGGGGAAAGGAAAGGGGCCTTGAAGGTGGAACCCCACCCACAACATTAAAGCATCCTCACTCTCAAAATGGCTGAGCCCCTTCCTCTTCCACCGGCTTCTCCTCCATTTCTTCCATCACTCCCAAACCTCTCTTGACCCATTTCTTTTCCTTTCTGCTCCCCATTTCTCTTCTCTTCTGCCAATTTTCTTGGTGCCCCCCAAAACCTATGACCCTCCATTGCCTCCTCTTCCTCTTCCTCCCTCCGTCCATTTCCTCCCCCAAGATACACACTTCCTCCCCCAACGTGCGCACACACACACACACCAACACACACACGCTGCTCCTCGACAGCCGAAAGTCCCAATCAATCAATGAGCCAAGGATGTTATCAATAACCCAGAAGATGGATAAAGGCGCACGTCTTGATTACAATCCCTGTCTGCCGCACTTTAATTAACACTTTAGTTAATTAGTTCGGGACCATTTACGAGTAAAATGTTTTTATTAGGGAATTTGCATGATGGCGCCACTTGATGAATTGATGTGTTACCCAAACTATCCGACTGTTCTTAATAGATAATAAACAGGAATCAATCAGCCAGCGCCGGCCCCAGCCTCCCACGACGGCGGCAGCGGCGGCGGAGCAACGTCGCCACTCATTACGGCGACGGGGAAAGTTTCCTTCCCACCCATTGAGACCCCTCCTCAGGTTGGTGCTCTGGGCGCAAGCGGATGCCATTGGCATCCAGGCGCGGAGAGCGGCGCTGGCTTTTCCAGCAGGTGAAGTGGCCATGCCTTCACCTAGAAAGGTCCCCAGATGTTATCCTTGGCTTGCCCAAGATCAGCCAATGAGTTTCCTTGGCTGAACAGGATTCGAACCCTGGCCTCCCCGGGTCCTAAGCCAACACTCAACCTATGACACCACACTGTCTCTCTGCAAGGGACTTGTGGCAACTCCTTCCTAGTGTTTTCTTGGCCAGATTTATTCTGAAGAAGGTTGCTGTTATTGCCTTCTTCCGAGGCTGAGAAGAAAGTGTGACTTGCCCAAGGGGCCCCAGTGGGTTTCCATGGCTAAACCGGGATTCGAACCCTGATCCCCTGACCCAGTCCAACCCCATTCTGCCGTGCAGGATCTCACAATCCAAGCACCTGTGACTGATGACTAGACCATGATATCTCTCCCAAAAAGTAACTTGTGTCAACCCTCTTCTAAAGTTTTCTCAACAGGATTCATCCAAAGGAGGTGCGCCATTGCCTTCCTCCAACCCCAGTGGGTTTCTGTGGCTAAGGTAGGATTCGAACCCTGGCCTCTTGGTGCACCATGCCAACTCATTCAAATTAAATAGACCATACATCAGACTCAGGCTTCACACTTTGTGCATTTTGTGTGCCTGTAACAGCAGTTTCTGCATAGAAACAGTACCATATTTGCAATGCCAAAAAGGTCACCTTAGTGTGGCGCATTATTAATAATGGCTCCTCCACACGTCCCAATCCAGCCCTGAGCCAAGCTTTGAAGCCCACATTGTGGTGATACTTGTGCATTACACACAAACACACAAAAATATATTCTCAGTGCAAGCCTTTGAAACCACACAAATGGAGAAGAGGCAGGTGTGTTTCGAAAGCTTGCAAAGAAAATTGTGTGTGGCCTTTTTGGTTTAAGGTAGTATGACTACAATGTGGACGCTGGTCAAGTGGTCAGTGGGGCTGCCCTTGAATGGCCAAAGGGAATCTGCCCAGAGTGGCCATTAGAGTCTTAGGCTGCATCCACACAGGAGAAATAACCCAGTTTGGCACCACTTTAACTTGTTGTCTGGTGGCTCAAGGCTATGGAATTCTGCAAGTTGGCATTTGTTGTGGGGTCCCACAACAAACTCCATCTCCCTGAATTCCATAGCCTTGAGCCAGACAAAGCGGTGCCAAACCAGGTTATTTCTCCAGTATAACTGCAGCTTCTGTCTTAATCCAGTCCCCAAACCATCACACTGTGCTGCCTCTCTAATAATGTAAAGGCCTTAGGAAACAATAGTGTTTAGCCTCAGAATTGCAAGTCCTTTTTCCCAGCAGAATATATAGCCGAATCCTCAGGTTCCCTGCAAGCCAGAAAAGCCTTTAAATATTGTGCTATTGGCCTGCAGAGGCTTGACCAGCCTGAGCTTTTAAAGCATCCAAGGGCTGCTGCCATCATCATCATCATCATCACCATCATCTCCTGCTAAATGTTGCAGAGGAAATCTCTCTTAAAGGGAGAATGGGTTGCAAAGCAGGCAACTCAACTTGCCCCAGGGGCACATGGGAACCCGGCCTCCCTTTGTATCCCTCTCTCCTATAAAAAGCAACATTTCTACAAGGAAAGAGAAGGGCATTAATCTTCCCTCCTTTAAACCTCTCTCTATTTCCTGGGATTTTCTGCACTTGATCCCTGTGAGAAGGCTGCCACCGTGTGGCCACTGCTAGTCATTGCAGGAGTGCTCATTGCTTTACACTGGTCAAGGAGAGATCTATGTATCTATGTATACACTGTACTATACAGAATTATATGAGATACACACACACACACACACAGAGTATACAGATACTCTGTGTGTGTGTGTGTGTAATTCTTTGCTGATTTTATTCTGGAAGAATAAAGAATTCTGTAGTGATTTTAAGTCTTCAAAAACCACTCGGTTTCTGAAGCCTATTTGCATGTCAAAATTTGCACACTCTTCTGCAAGGCAAACATCATATTCTACTCAAACAGTACCACACCGGGGCTAATTTCGGCATTAAAGAGAGATTAAAGCGCACTTAAAGCATCCTGCAAATAAAATGAAAATGGTGAGTAATTGTGCGAATGATTGTCACACGCAATTGCACAAACAAAAGTGATGTCGGAAATGCATTGTTGCAGAAATCCTGAAAGTAAATAGATGCGCGTTAATGCTTCTTTGTGACCACTGTAGTGGTGGGTTTTGGGTGATGTTGTGTGAAACCGACTGGGGATTCGAACCCTGTCCCCCCAAAGTCCTCATCCGATGCTTGTGCCGCTGCGTCCTTTTGCCGAACTCTTCATTTCTGTTCCCAAAGGGTTCCTAGCTGTTTCTCATTCCAGGGCAGAAATGTTTAAGTAAATTTGGCCTTACAGCAACAAAGGAATCCAGGGGAAATAAAGCAGGAAAGGGAGCGCTGCCTTGGTGCTCTGAAAGGCAGAGGAGCCTTGCCTTGCATGGCAGGCGGGGGAGCGCAGGGCTTGGTAACCTCGTTTTTAATGATTGAGTCCTGGCATTGAGGAATGGGGCTGGGGCCGAAACCCCACGACCCTGGCCATAAATTACGCCAAGGACTGGCAGCAGAAGTGTCCCTTCCCATTGGAAGTGAGTCCAATCGGGTCCTGGGTATAGATCTCCTATGCTCCATAGGGCCCAGCTGAGCACCCCAAAGTCATATTGGGTCTGGGGGCACTAGCTGGTCAAAATAAATCCCCTTTTTCCTCCGCAAGGAGTCCAGTGACCTCCATGGAGACATCTAGCCCCATTTAGCAAGTTGGGGAAGTTACTTTCTTGGGACTAAAGGTTAAATATTGGGAAAGTTTTATTTTGAGGAGGGTTGCCATTCTGGAAATGGAAGGAGGCAAAGGCAAAGGAGGGACAATTAATTCATTATTTAAGGGGTTCTCCCAAAATGGATTTTGGCTTGAGGCATCAAGGGCAACCTGTGAGTTGCATTCAGGTCTCAGGTTCAATTTGGGGCTCACCTCTAACTCTGCAGAGGCAGCATGGCATAGTGGTCTGAGCATTGGACTATGACTCTGGAGGCCTCATTATCCTCGTGTTTTAACTGCCTTTGAAATGGTTTTAAATGAATAAGTCTCCCTTATCTGGAATTCCAAAATCCAAAGTGTTCCAACATCCGAAGCGTGTTTATTCCCCACGAATGGCTACGGTTCCATGTCCGCAGACTTGGCTCCACGCACAAAATGATTTCAAAATAGTGTATAGAATTGCCTTTGGACCATGTGTATAAAGTGTATAGGAAACATAAATAGCTGTGTATTTGGATTTGGCTCCCATCTCCAAGATAATTTGCTCAGAGGAGGTTTGCTGTTGCAATCCTTTATTATTATTATTATTATTATTATTATTATTATTATTATTATTATTATGCTTTATTTATATAGCGGTGTAGATTTGAGGCTGAGAGAGTGTGACTTGCCCAAGGTAAGTGAATGGGCTCCCATGTCCGAGTGGGGATTCGAACCCTGGTCTCCGGAGTCTTAGTCTGGGCTAGGTCTGTAGCAAGCAATGCAATGAAGCTTAAGCTGGGAAAGAATGAGATTCTGTAATAGACGATCCTCCTTTAGCCTCCTTTGCTTTCTGCAAAAGGCAAAGTAAACAGCAGCTGCCTCCAGGATCCCTTACAAAACATGCGCAGAGAACAAAAGAGAGGGAAAAGGGAACGCGGATTAGCTTTCCAGCGTATTTAGGAAGCGCAGTTCTACACGTTTTTGCCATTAAAATGGAAATCATATGAAAAGTGGTGAAAGATAGCGAAAGGAAAGGGGAAAAACCCATTCCTGGCTGCATCTTGCAACTCGATCTCTCCAAGCTTCAAAATGAAAATATTTAGCAATGATTTATCACTGGGCACAAAATCAATAAGTGAAGTATTAAAAGACGCAAGCTTCAAAATGTTATCCTTTACTTAGGGAAGGCTTCCCTGACCTGGCTGTGTTTCGTTCCAGATGTGCCTAATGTCAGTTTTGAATGACAAGTTTGCTCTTCTCTTTTGTGGGAACAGAAACTGCTCCTGATTCTTTCCGTGTGATTTCTGCCTCGACTCCTGGCACCAAACTTCCCATTTCCCACCTACTTTGTGAACTCAGGTATACCGGTATTTGCTTACATTTGCAAGCTGCGTTGATGAGGATGATGGTGATGATGATGATAATGAGAGGCTGTAATGTAGCATTCCCCAATTCACTGCCCAACGGATATCTTGGACTACAAATCCCATCATTTCTCTCTGTCATAGGGTTTATGATGGCAGTTGTAGTCTGTATGCGCCTTCAAGTTGCCTGTCAATGGAATGGCAACTCTGTGAATTTCTCCTAGGCTTTTCTTAGGCCAGGAATTGGTTTTGCCAGTTCCTTCCTCTGAAATAGCTCCTCCAGCACCTGGGATCCGTTGGCGGTCCCCCATCCAAGTACTATCCAGGGCTGGCCCTGCTTAGCTTCCAAGGTCAGACAGGATCTGGTGCCTCCAGCCCTTGGCCACAAACCTAGAAGATGGTGAGTATTTCCTTCCAGCTCAAAACTTTGGCAAGATGTTTTTTTTATTTGAGGTGTGACTTTTCTTCTCTTTCTCTTATCAAGGGTTGTTTTCAAAATACACACACACAGCGCTGTATATCTCTCTCTGTGTGTATATAGATAGACCCTTCTCCCCAAGGGACCGGTCTCTCTCCGTAGCACTCATCCAGAGAAGGAAGGATGGAAACAAACAAGCTGTCCGCCCACCAAATCCTGGCATTTGTGGTGTGTGTTTGTGTGTTTGTGTGCCTTCAAGTTGCCTGTCGACTTGAATTTCATCACGTTTTCATGGGGTTTTCTTAGGCAAGGTATCCTCAGACGTGCTTTTGCCAATTCCTTCCTCTGAAATATTACAGCACTTGGGATTCCTTGGCAGTCTCCCATCCAAGGGCTAACCAGGGCTGACCCAAAACCGCACAGAGCTTTGTGCCTTTTTAGGGTATTTAGGCCACCGGTTTGTTTTAACCCAGTATAAAGCCCAGCAATATCTGGAAGGCTGCGTTTTGGTCCACGCTTCCCTTGGATCTTGTAGAGGGAGATTTGGAGAAACCGTTTTCTGGCTTCTCTCGCTGGGCATTGCAACCCTTTCTCCTTTTCCTGCAGAGATACTTGGCATTTTAATACATACATACATACATATATATATATATATGTTTGACCACCTGAAAAATTCTATTCTCAGTGCTTAATCCAAAGCAGGGCCAAAGAAACGTGACAAGGTGCCGAAACATTTTGCGGTGTTCACACTAAGCAACGACCTTGTGAGCTTTGCAATGCCTTATTGGATTGTGTGGGTGTTGTTGGCCTTTAAAACCAAGCTCTCGGTCCAGTTTGCACACCGTCCTTTGGACAATGCTACAAAGCCTAAGTAGGCCTCACAAGCAGCTGTGCCTACTGAGCAAGGGTTGGCAGGTCCGCTCCCTTTTCTAGTCCAAACTCTAAAAGAAGGCGTTGAGCCCTGTTTCCCCCAAACTGGCCTTTAAATGTTTGCACCAGACTGGATTCAATGCTACCCTGCTGTGGCATTTCCAGACAATGATCTTTGTGTGTGCGTGTCTCACACAAAAAAGCACATCTAAGGCAAGCATAGAGTAAAACGCAGCCTTCCAGATATTGCTGGACTGCAGCACCCATCATGGTGAAGGATGCTGGAAATTACATTCTCACAGTGTCAGGATGCCTACAAGTTGCAGCACTAAGGCGGCTTCCCCCAGACTGTTTGTGATGGCAACACCCATCATCCCCACTCAATGCTGGCTGGCACAAGGGAAGGCAGCTTGGAGAAGGAGGCCTTAGGAGAGCAAACACCAATTGCATGCACAACGTCAAGGAGAGACGTGGCCACGAGAAATGAAACTGCCATGCCCCCTTTTTAGCTTCTGCCCCCCCCCCCGGCCTCCAAGCCAAGGCTGGTCTCCCTGGAGGTCAGTTGGCAACCAGAGTTTCTAGGTTTCCTTTTTATGGGGTAAACAGCAGCGCAGGCTTGGTTTTTTCCTGGCTGGGAGGCGTTTGCTGTCCTGTTTTCCTTCCTCTCCCCTCCCTTGCTTTCCAAATGCTTCATTACTGTCTATGTTTTCCAGAGGTTCGGATGAAAACCCACGCTCATCTCATGGCAAGGCTCCGCTGGGCCCCCGGCACTTCTCTCTTTCTAAACGCGGGGCTCTTCTCTTTGCAGCTTTGCTCATTTCATCTTCTTAAACCTGGCTCCCTTCCTCCTCCTTATTGCCTCCTCTCAGGAAACCGCATCCCTTGGAGGTATTTGCTCATCGTGTTTGTCCCGTTGTTGCGTTTTCTTCCCCTCCGGTGGAAGACTTTCAAAAGAGCATTTCTGCAGAATTGTAGAAAAAAGGTTGTTTCAAGTTATGTGTAAATTTTAAACTTGCGTCCCGACTGGATCCCAAAGCCTCCAGCGCACGGAACAACCAAAATTAACCAAGAGCATGCCATTGAGCATGGGCAGAGGGAGCCTTCTTTTCCCACCATTCAGTCCCAAACAGCAGCAAGGCTTGGAATGGTTGCTTTTTGGACTCCAAATCCCAGCATCCCCCAAGTGACCTGGGCACTCTGATTGGGGTAGTGGAGGTTAAGGTTGCTAGAGTAGAGTTTGGCACCACTTTCATTGCCATGGCTGCATGCTATGGGTTTACACACAGGGATGTGGATCAGGGTTGTTGTTGTGTTGGCTTATGTCAAGGGAGTCATGCAACCGGAACTCCCAGCTGTCCTCGCCTGCAAAGCCACTGTAAGGAATGCTGGGAGCTGGAGTCAAAAACATCTGGAGGGCTACACCATCATTCCCAACCCTAGACTTTTGCCTACCAATGAAAGCCAGGGTTGCCAACAATCAAGGCAGCATGATGGTTTCCATGTTAAGGGCATGTGTGAACCCATAGCATGGAGTCATGGTGATGAAAATGGTGCCAAACTGGATTACATCTGCAGTGCAATTGCACCCAGGGTCTTCTTCAGGCTCAGGGCCCGGGAGCAGAGTCCCACCTGAAAAGTTGGCAACCTTCCTCCAGAGTCTCTGAGGAAAGGAGGATGAAATGTTTGGAGCAAGACGGAAAGAAAAATGAGGAAGGGTCCAGGGCAGGGGCTGGGAGGCAGGGAGGAATGACAGAGTACGGAACAAGGGCCGGGGGCACCTGGCGCATTATGGGGTCCGCTTAAAGGCCCATCGGTTTCTCCGATCCTGGCAAGGTTTGAGGGATGGATGGCGAATTGAAAGGGGAGCAAGTAGCTAAGCAAAAAGCCATCCATCAGCCACAGGCCGCTTGGAGACAGGCTCCCAAGGGAAGGGGAGGCAAAGAGGGTCTCCATCCAGGAGAGGAAATCAATGGGGAAGGTCTTGTTTGGGCAGGGGGCTGGCCCTGACGGCGCGGTCATGCTTTGAGCATTGGGCTAGGAATGGAGGGGAAGCCAAGGATCAAATCCCCCACAACGACCCTGCAAGGCAGACGTACAATGGCTGGCAAAAAGAAGGATGCCAAGCCAATGCCATCATGATTTGTGTGCCGACAGGCAGCAACAGAACTAGTTCATCATCATCATCACAACCCCTTTTCGTAGGCAGGAGCTATCCCTAAATTGTATGGACTGACAAGCCCAGAGCAACTCTGATCATGTGCAGAGTTCCCTCTTCAGTCAACCAAAGGCAGTTCTCTCAGAACCTGTTTGCAAATAGGAGCAGGACTGCAAGTATGGGGTTAGGCTATATGGCCTTTGTGGTCCTTCCAGTTCTATGAATCTTTGGCTGCATCTGCAGTGCAGAATTAATGCAGTTTGGCACTGCTTTAACTGCCATGGCTCCTTGCTATGGAATTCTGGGATCTGTAGTTTTGTGAGCTCTTTAGCCTTCTCCGTCAGAGAGCTCTGGTGCCACAACCAACTGCAAATCCCAGGATTCCATAATATGGCACCATGAAAGTTAAAGCCGTGTCAAACTGTGTTAATTCTGCAGTGTAGATGCAGCTCTAGACTGCATTAGGGCTTTGCATCCAGACTAGGCTTCTCACTTTGGGTCCTCCAACTGGACTGCAAGATCGGCCAAAAGCATTAGCTCTTGCATCCTTAAACCTATTTAAAGTTACTTTCTTCTTATTTCTTCCAGGAAGGGAAAGGTGTAGAAATTGGGGTTAGAGGTCCCATCCTCCCCAGAAGGATTGGAGGATCGTACGCTAATGTGGATCATGTCCTGATGGTCCAAAAGAACCAAGAGGATTGTGCAGAGAGAGATGCAGAATGGCAGGTGAGAAGAGCCTTTTAAAAATGATAGTCTCTTTTGTGTGTGTTTGTGTGTGTGTGGATGTTAGGGTTGCCAAGTGAAACACAAGGCAGGGACCCTGCGTCTTCAGTGGTTGTCGAGAAGATAGGGATTCCAGCAGTGTGTCGACAGAGTTTATCCCATGAATATCCCGGGGAAATGGTGTAATTATGCAAAACGATTTCACACAACGTCGCACAAAACCCACCATTAAAGTGGTCACAAAGAAGCATTAATGCATATCTTTTTAATTTCAGGATCTTAGTGACAATGTATGTCCAATATCACTTTTGCCTATGACAGTCATTCATGCAAATACCCGCCATTTCCGCTTCGTTTTCAGGATGCTTTAAATGCGCTTCCATCTCTCTCTAATGCCGAAATCAGCCCCAGTGCAATGAACTCCTAGGTGTCCCTTTGCTCTGTAGCGTCGCGAAGGAGGAAAACGCATAGGCACGCTTTTCGGGGCTGTGCCCTCGCCCTGAGATTCCTCTCTTTGGCCCTGAGGACCAGAGGGAAGAAGGGCCAGGCCTTGCGATTGGGAAACCCTGATGGCTGCGCTTGCGCCAAGGACAAGGAGAGGTCCTCCGCTTGCCCTCCTTCGCCAAGAGACACACAGAGAACACCAAATTCTGGCTCTCTGAAGCCCAGCCACCCTTTGCCTGGCATCTCTCTGGGGTCCTGAGGCCCACCTCCTTTGCTCCTGCCGCCGTTCCCCCCTTCATTTTTATTTCTAGGATTTCTTTTCCTCCTCCTCCTCCTCCTCCTCCTTTTTCTTGGGTGCCGTTATGACTTCATCCCGGCGCGGGTCGGAGGAGGAGGAGGAGGAGGCGAGGAGGAGGAGAAATAAATCTTCATAAAGGCTGGCTTGTGATTAATCCGCGGGCCAAGGCTGGAGAGCGGGACCTCTCCCATTAGTGGATAATGGGAAGATGGAAAGCTCCTGTCGCCGGCACTAGCCGCCCGTCATTTGTTCCACTTTGCAGTCCATTTGGCGGGGAGACTACAAGCCACTCCATCAAAAATATTTTCAGAGTTAATTTCCGTCCCTTAATCTGCTTGATTCTTATTTTGTATCGAATGGCAGAATCGATTTTCGTGGCGACTAAATTAAATAAGGGCTCTTTTCATGCATGGGGGAGCCCGGGAGCGAAGGGGAAAACAGAGGGAGAAAGATTGGGGGAAGGAGGAGGAGGAAGAGAGAGGGAAGGAGAAAGAATTAGAAAAGAGGAGGGAAGGGGGAGATGGGCCCAGACACTTTTGGAGGGGGCTTAATTTCAAATCCGGGAACCCCACTTCCTTCACACAAATGCACACATATCTGTCGACGTTCAGACCCACAAAGGTGGGCCTAGGCAAATGCAGCAGCCGCACAAACCTCCAGATCTTTTGCAGCGACACATTGTGGCCCTCCTTTTCCTTCCCTCACAACTTCACATCCTTCAACACAGCCACTCCATCTGTTTTTCTTTTTTCATTGCAATCTTCTCTAAAGCAACAGATTTTGGCCTTTGGCCCTTCTTCTCCTTGCTCCCCAAATGAGGTACAGTATTTCAAACCCTCCAACGTTTTGCAGGCGAAAACCCTAAGGAATGCCTGTGGCCAAGCGGCATCAGAACATGGTCAAGGTGGCCAAAGTTGCAAGCAAAGAGAGGCTGCAGAAGTTTGGTTTTGGGAAGGGAAGAGTATGCTCTCTTCTCTCTTCTTCCGTCGGTGAGTTAACCAAATACAAACACTCCTTTTGCACTACTTTGCAGCCATTGAAATCGGCTGAAGACAAAGGTGGAAAGTGTGAGAAGGAAGCAGCTGGAAAAGCAGAACAACAGGAGAAGTGAAATCTTTCCCTTCCCAAGAGGCTCAGCCAAAAGCAAACTGCTGCAGCCTTTTGCCGCTTGTCTGTTCATCCTCATGAATAACTTTTGTCATCTTGGCTGGACTCTGATGTTTCTTGGCCACTCGCATCCTGGTTTTCGTATCCGAAACAGTTCCTATCCCTATCCGTGCCAAAGTTTTAATTGGGCCAAGATTCCAGTCCAAATGGGAGTTGCTCCTCTCACCATCCTTCCATCCTTCCAGGTTAAAGAAAAGCTGAGGAAAATATTCACACAGCAGGCTGTTGTTGAAATTGGAGCCAGGATTAAATCAATTAAGCCGCGGGACCCTTCTTTTCTTGGGAAGGCGATAGGCTGGGCATACATTTCCCATTGGAGAGAATGGCCTGGCTGTAACTAAAACCCCATTTGGGGATTAAATCATAGCGTTTCTCCGGAGAGTCCTGAGCCTAAGGATTAATCCAGCCCCTAAGGATTGGCGTGAGGATGATATGAAGATATATAGAGATGCATTTCTCTCTCTCTCTCTCTCCTTTTTCCCCTCCCTGGATTCATGTAAAGGAAAAGAGAGGCCTAGGTCAGGTTTCAGAAATGGAAGGGAGAATGGCAAATGCAGAGCTGATGAATGCAAACACGGAGCTGGCCGCAACCGAGCGGCGGGTTCAAGCGGCGGTCCCTGTCCCCTCTGTCAGAGTTTTCAATGTTCATTTCATTTGCCATTCTTCTTCCCTTGTCAAAGAGGCTCCGAGTGCCCCCCTCGTCCTCCTCCTCCTCCGAGGCCCATGGGGAGTATGCGTGCGCAGCAGCGGCGGGGGAGCAGGGATGCGCGCCTCTCCTCCTCTTCCGAGGCCCTGGTCCCCGCAAAGGAGGGGAGGCAGTCCACTTATTCATAGCCAGCCCAGCTATCCATTTATCTCCTTTTGCATCCCTGACAGCCTGACAGCCGGGTGCCCACCGCCACCACAACCGCCTCCCCATCCCTCCCGACACCAGCTCCGATCTGCCGATGGTCCAGGACTTCCGACTCTGCAGGCTCTTGCTTCTTCTGGAATAGGCATATCTATCTATCTATCTATCTATCTATCTATCTATCTATCTATCTATCTATCTATCTATCATCTATCTATCCACACACACACACACACACAGTCAGCCCTCCACACATTTGTGGCTTTGACTTTTGCATTTTTGATTGTTCACGGATTTGATTAATATGTTCTCTCTAGGCATCTTTAGGTCCTCCAGCTCAACTCTATGGGTAATGCCTGCTGAAATCACGATGGAGGACCTAGATCTAAGGTGGTGCACCTATGGTACACATGTCCTCTCTGGCACACAAAGCCATTTTGGAGGGCATACGGAGAGGTGGAAGGGCGGAGGAAGAGGAGGAACAGGCGCGCACTGGAAGTCCCGTTTTCCCTCTGGAAGTTCTGCCCCTCTTAACACCCGCTGGCAGAGCACCTTTAAGTTTGGGCATTCGGTCCTTAAAAGGTTTCCCATCACTGACCTAGATATTCCTAGAGAGAACACTTCTTTAGGCATCTGTAGGTCCTCCAGTGCAAGTCTGCGGACAACGCCTGGCAAATATTGATCTTAGAGTTGCATTGGAGGACCTATAAATGCCTAGAGAAGTGTTTCCTTGGGTGGAAAAATGGTTTTTATATTTGCAGGTTGGATTCTGCCCCCCCAGTTTCATTGGGGTCTAGAGTCCCTAACCCTAATGAATGTGGAGGGCCTACTGTATATGTTTATGTGTGTGTGTGTGTGTGTATTATATACTATTGATAACTGGAACTGTTTTTGAGGTGGCGCTGATGGGGGTTCAGCATTGACAGGAAGGTTGTGACAACACTGACCTCATTGCGCAGCATGGCTGCAAGTGACTTTTCCTATCCAGAACCATGCAAACATCCTTCAATACATGAAGACTCTTGCACACAGAAGGGCCCTCCATGTATTCAGTGGAGCTTACTCCCAAGTAAATGTACACAGGATCAGTGGCTTGCAGCCTTTGTTATTCCTGGCAGGGCTCAACGACAATTGCCCTCCTAATATTTTATAGTTGTTGCCCATTGTTGTGTGCCTTCAAGTCCTTTCCAAGTCATGGCAAGCCTAAGGTGAACCTGTCATGGGGTTTTCTTGGCAAGATTTGCCCAGAGGAGTTTGCCATTGCCTCCCCTGAGGCTGACAGAATGTGACTTATTGACCAAGGGCACCCACTGGATTTCATGGCCAAGCTGGGATTCGAACCCTTGTCTCCAGACTCGTAGTCCAACACTCAAACCACTATGTGCTTCATCACTTTGATTCCAGGGAAACTACCCCAAATCCAAAGGTGTCTGGATCCAACCCACTACAGAAACTAAAAAAGCTCAAGGGACTCCAGTCGGCTGCAAAACGGATCCTTAACTTGCAGCTGTTTAGTTTCAGATACAAATCTGGGCAGAGCAAACACCGGCTTCTGAGTCATTTGGGACTTGGGTAAACAAACACCCTGCACCCAATTTGGGCTTCTCTGGGTGGAGGGTCCAAGGTCCAAGGAGGCGCTGGCAACGGAGAAGCAAGAGCCCGGCCAGAGAGGCAAATATTTGGGCGCCTCCAAAGGAGTCCCCTTGCAAGCGACTGCACCCTCCAGCAGGGGGCGCTCTGAGATATTCTGCCATGGTCCCCAGTTATCCAGATGATCAAGGATGCAACCAGGGGCATCACTTGGGGGCGCAGGGGGGAGGTGTTGGACCGCACCAGGTGACCCCTAAAAGGGGGTGACGCCAGTCCTCCTCAGACACCTGCCTTTGGGCAGAAGCAGGCTGCGTCATTCACCTGCGTCCCTTAAAAATGCTGAAGAGATGGTGAGAATGGGAGGAGGAAGAAGAGAAAAAAGGCCCCCGTTTTTAAAAGGTAAATTTGTTTTAAAAAAATTAATTTTTAAAAATGAAATTTCATTAAAACCACATTTTACCAAATTTTCACTTCAGCCACTTGGCACTATTCAAAGATATAGCCGCGTTCGTCTGTAGAATCATTCCATAGAGAGATCTTGCAGCACCTCTGAGATTCACTGAAAGAAAGAAGTTGGCAGCAGAAGCTTTCCTAGATTTAAGTCTACTTCTTCAGATGCATTAAGTCTACAAAACGAAAGCTCATGCTGCCAACTTCTTCCTTTCAGTTAGTCTCAAAGGTGCTGCAAGATCTCTCTGCACATGGCACTGTCTGTATGTAAACATAAATGCATTTAGGCTGTGCGTATGATGTTGTAATTTAAAGGTATCATTTTAATTTTGCTAGTTGCTTATGTCACAACTATGAGCCTTACATTTGGCAATATGCAGATATTATGATTCACAAGTATCACTAATACAATAAACATTACTAAGGGTTGTGCATGGCGTGGCGTCATGGGAGGAGGTCAGTGGCGGAGGTGGCACCAAGAGTGACCGCATAGAGAGACGCCAACCTTAGTGATGCCAGCGGGCGCAACTGCAGCCAGGGCATTTTTGTTACTTGCGGTTTCCCCATGTTCCTAGGGGTCTTGCACCCCTAACCCAAGCAGATATGGAGGGGCAAATGTACACAGTATATTCACGCATGGTCTGGGGATAAAGAGTGAGGCCTGAAACATGAAACGCCAAAGGCCCTGCCAATGGCAGGCAATTGTGTTATTAAAAGAGGAGGAAGAGGAAAGTGGCGTAGCTGCATTGGCCAGAAGTCACAATACCTCTGTGGCCTTTGGGCTGGTCCTTCAGTTGGGCAAGCAAGGTTTCTTACCCAATTGTGGATTTTGGACTTTGTTATCCCTGGCCTGATACCTTTCTTTTACTGATAGTGCCCATCTCCCAGGCCTTGAGAAAAATGAGTCGAAGGAGATAGAAGTGAATCCTTTTGATGAAGAAGAACTCGCCTCCTGTTCCAATCTCCCTTTGAAGTTGCTTTGTTGGAAAGGACACTTGCGGTCATGAATTGTGTGTGTGTGTGTGTGTTCGTGTGCATGTGTGCGCATAGGCGAAAACATTCCCCAACTGGCATCTGGCTCTTGCAAATGTGATGTGAGATTTGCAAATCCAGATCATGGTGTCAGGAAGGAGACATCGGGTCTAAGTCTGGAATAAGCCCCCCATTCGGCACAAGCGGGGCCTGTCCTTGGCAGAGCGGCACAGGAGCTCAGTAAAGAAGGAATCATGAACAGTATGCCCTTCGACATTTCGCAGGTAAAAGCTGGGACACCAGCCTCAGAGTGTGGCCAAGGAGGCAAAAGGTACTAATAGGAAGAACACAAAGCTAGGAGAAGCTGCTTTTAAAATGCCCCACTTTCCTCTTTCGTCCTCAGCTCACTTCCATTGCTGCAAACCGAATTCAAAGTTCCCAGGGAACTCAGGCAAAAGCAAACTGCTACAGCCTTTCCTAACTTGCGCATTTCCTTTTGCAATATCAAGCACCCGCTGATGTTGCTTAGCCAGACGTCTCCCAGTTTTCGCCTGTGAAATGTTGGAAGGAATGCCATACCATGGAGTTTATCGCACTGGGGCTAATTTCGGCACGAAAGAGAGATTGAAGCGCATTTAAAGCATCCTGCAAACAAAGCCAAGAAAATGGCGAGTAATTGTGCGAATGATGATCACACGCAATGGCGCAAATAAAGTGATAGGAGAATGGATTGTCGCTGAAATCCCAAAAGTAAAAAAAGATGCGCGTTGATGCTTCTTTGCAACCACTTTAAAGGTGGGTTTTGTGTGACGTCGTGCGAAATCGTTTTGTGTAATTACGCTGTTTTTCCAGGATATTCACAGGTAAACTCACTCTCCTTCATTTGATGAACTCCCCTGTTTTCCTCCCATCAGCCTTGGCTCAACCCTGATCCCACGAAGGGCCTGGAGTCTTGGCGCAAAATGATCGTTGATAATCCATCCTTGCGGATTTCTGTCCAGTTATTCCCTTGAACGGACAAAAGGCGCATCATGCCCATCTCCCATCCCCTTTACCCAACCTCATGCTCTCTGTGACAATGACTGGACAATGGTTTCTCCACCTTAAATTCTTTTCCCCACCAAAAGTGACTTTGGTGTTTATCGCCACCCCTCCTTTTTACTCTCTTGGTCACTAATTTCCCCGCCCTTCTTCGCACAAAGTGTGTGTGTGTGTATTTGTAGGTCTCTCTCTATATATACATAGGAAAGCTGTGGCAGAACCCCACCCGACTGGTTTCTTTACCTGGAGACATCTGGCCAACACAATACCTGGCCTTACTGCAGGTAAAGGACAAACAGGTAAGAAAGGAGGCCTGGCTTTGGCACAGGAGCAAACTTTCCGCTCTCTGCTGTGGGAGATATGGAGAGGCACCATTTGGGGAGAAGCCGGCCTTGAACTGTCCCGCAATGCGCTCCGAACTGCTGTGCTTAAAGGGATCTGGAGATGTGCCTCTAGTATATTCTTGCCCACTTCTTTTCAATCTTTCTGCTTAGACTCTGCTTCCACACTTCTCTCTTCAGCTTTCCTCAAACCTTCCTCCATGGTTTAATCCACTGCCTGGGGAGGATGGGAACTGTAATCCACTGTGTCTGGACAGGAATTGTAGTCTTGCATCTGTTTCAAAGGGAGGGGAATCCAAGGTCCTGAGATCGAATTTGGCTCTCTAGGGACAGTCCCAGTTTTTGGAACGCTTTCCCCTTGGCAGCTATCTTTCATGCTCCCTCCACCCTTTTAAGTGGCTTATAGGTTTCCCCAAAGGCTCAGTTATTGGCAGAAGAGCTGGAATAAGGTGGCATTTGGGGTCTCTTCTCACCCAGCTGAGAGCAGTTTGAGTATCTCATTCTCTGCAATGCTAGACATTTGGGGGCTGAGGGAAATGCCATGGAACGGCAGAACTTCTATGGGAGGGCATTGTCCTCATTTTTGGACCCCTTTTAGTTATAGCCAACCAAATATTGAAATGTGGCTCCCTTCTAATTTTTCTGAAGTTGGGTTTGACTCCCAAGAGGTTTTTCCTTCTTGATTCTGAGAGGCGTAGTCCAAAAAAAGTATCTTTTCCAGGCTCTCTAGCCGCAAGGGCCGCTTCCATGCTGCGAAAAGGCTAAAGACCCCACCCTATGCGCCTCCAGGCCACACATAGCAAAAGGACATTATTAGATGTGAGAGAGCCGCCTTATCTCATGCGCCATTCCTGGCTGCCCCACATGAAAGCCATAGAGAGACTTGGCTCAAAAAGGAGTGTTTTTATGTATATTAAGGTGCAAGCATTTTTAAAAAAATGAATTTCTGTGCTGTGCAGTTTCTTTAAGGCCAGTTTTCCAAGGCATTTGCATTCATGCCAACCAAGATGGGAAAGGTGTCAATGGTGTCGGACCACTGCTCCCAGTAGCTTCCAGTGCTGGCTATGCTGGACGATGGGATTTGCAGTCCCTGCTGTCCAATGGAGAAGTCGGGCTGCAATCCCACAAAACCCCAACTTGTTGTGTTTGATACTGAGGCCGATACGCCTGGAAGTCAGCCGCGTTGAAATCAATGGGACTTGCTTTTTGAGTAACTGTTTTTAGGATCAGACTTTTGAGCCGATTGATTTCAGGAGCATCTTAATTCCCATTGATCCCAACAGGGCTTTGTGGGGGAGAAAGTCCGGTGGCACTAATCCGTTTAGCCTGGCCTGAGGTTTCTCTGGCAAGATACAGGTGGCTTCATGAATCCTCATCGCCTGAAACAAGGTTATCAACAGAGCAATTAAAAGAAATGAAATCTAGCTGGAAGAGATCGGCAGGGAATGGAATAGGGCTGCATTTTCACGGCTGCAGAGGACCCCCTTCGGCCCCGTCTGCAAACGGAGGGTTTGGGGAGAATATGTCCAAAGTGGGAGGGAAATGGGGCTTCTCCAACGCCAGGGAACCCTAATCGGAGACAAGTGAGAATCTCAGTGGTTTGAGAATCCTTCCCATGCCTTCAACCTTCAACCATCCCAGTTTGCTGGATTAATCTCCTGCCATCCCACTTTCTCAGGTGCTTTTAAAATGCCCCGGGTTCTCTCTCTTCCTCCCACTTTTGTCCTCAGTTTACTTCAGTTGCTGCAAACTGAGTTCAAAATGCAAAAGGACTTTGCACTCAATTAAAGCCAAGGATGTGAAAAGAGATAAAGAGGCAGAATATTGCCCTTCCCAGAAGGTTCAGGCAAAAGTAAAACATCCACAGCATCTCCTAGGTTTTGTCTTCTTGGCCGCAAGTGTCCTGGTTTCCATCTATGAAAATAAGCGCCTGCCACCCCATTTCTGTCCAGAAAGTGCTGCTTTCTGCGGAGGAAGTACTTTTTCTGCAAGAGATGTTTTCCGTGTGGAAAACGTTGCTTCCTGTGCAGAAAATGCAAACGTCTGTAGGGGAAGAAAAGGTGGCCTTCTGCTGTTTGGGGTAGAATAACCATTTATTTCCACCCGTCTTCCCAGTGAGATCGAGGCGGCTCTTAATGGGTTGCACAGGCTTTCGGTCTTTGACTCTTACTCTAGAAAGTAATGGTGCAATGAAGGGGTGCCACCGACCCAAGATCCACGCTTCACTCTTGGCCAGGAGCAAAAACAAATGCAGCAAAGGGCAAAACTGTGCAGAGAAATTAACTGGACTGACAATGGAATATTTTGAGTGCAAATTTTGTGTAGAATAAGCCCTGAATGGCAAAGATTCTCATCATTCCAGGATTCTTGTCCTGAAGGTTTCTCAACACCTGAGAAACGTGTTTTTAACCATGACATACACACACACACATACATATACATACAGTGCTTCCTTGGAACTTGTGCATTTTCAAGCTCCATAGGTTTGAGTGGGGCATGTGCGTGGGGGGGGCATGCCATGGTGCGTGCCCCATTGAAATTAATGGCGGTTGTCCCTCTCTGGATTTTCAAATCCGCGGATTTGGAGGGGCAACTGTATATTTGAATATTCTTCCCCTCCTGTGATATATCATTATAGAGAGATTATTCATGGAAGTCATGTCCTGTGGGGAGTAAAACATCACTGTAAGTTGTTTACTGGCTTTCGCACCCAGCCCCAGCCGAGCCCAATCCGTCTTGCTTAGAAGGGAGGCTCTGTTCACTTATCACCCCGATGTGGACGAAAGAACCGATAAGGCCCACAGTGTACACAAGGCAGCTCCCTCCAGATCCGTCCAGCGCATGCAATCCCTCCCTGTTCAGGCGGCTACACCGGATCCAACCATCCCCACATTGCGTGGTTCCTGCTTCCTCAGGGTCTTGTGTCTCCCTGGCCTGGTTCTGGTGGCAACCCATTCAGACGATGCACTACCCAAACCTCGGTTCTGGTACAAATGGTCCAGACAACATCCAGGCTGTTCATTTTATTGCACCATTGTATTTAACGGGACTTGAGCATCCATGGACTTTGGTATCAACAAAGGGTCTTGGAACCAAACTCCAGCGGATTCCAAGGGCCCCCAGTGTATATTCTTTCTATTTTATTTTAGTAGCATGGTTTTATCTTATTGGCATAATAGTAATAACAACGTAGCATGCCTTTCCTCTTTGCAGGCGCGCAAGATGGCTTACCAGACGGAGGTGATCATTGATTCCCAGCCGCAAGGCATGGGCACCAGCTACACCTTCAGCCAACAGGGAGCCTGGAGTTCGGACTTGTGCGACTGCTGCTCCGATATGGGCGCCTGTGAGTGACCGCCTGGGGTCCCTTTGCTGCCGATTGAGCCACTGGCTTTGTCACAGGCAGTTTGGCCATTGACACTGACCCCCCAGCAAAAGAGATCATAGCTCACCCAAAAAAGGGGAGAGTGGTTTTGTTGTGTGCCTTCAAGTCATTTCTGACTTATGCCCGCTGTAAGGAGAACCTATCTTGGGGTTTCCTAGGCAGGATATGTTCAGAGGAGGTTTGCCATTGCCTCCTCTGAGGCTGAGAGTATGTGACTTGCCAATGGTCACTCATTGGGTTTCATGGTCAAGAGGGGAATCAAACCCTGGCCTCCAAAGTCGTAGTCTTAACGCTGAAACTACTATCCCAAACTGGCTCTCCTCAACAAGTAATTGCCTTTTTATTATGATGAACAGTGAGATCTACTGTGTATTCTCATGTGTAAGTCTAGACATTTAAGTCAAAACACTTTGACCCAAATAATCGGAGTCGACTTATCCGTGGGTCAGGGTTAAGTACTGCACTTGACCTCTCTAATAAAAGGAAACCTTTCCCCAGTGAAAGTCAAGAGTGCAGTCTGTCCTTGAAGCACTGACCCTCCTCTGCTCTTTTGTCCATCCTTCCTTCAGAGGGACCACAAACACTTGTGCCTCCTGCAATTTTGTACGTTTGTTGGCATTGCCTTCCTTTGTTTCATCCTTTAGATCCTTTGTGACATGTCCCTAAGTCTTACTCTCAACTTATCCATGGGTCATATATCAAGATCCATAATTTTGTCCCCAAAACTGCCCTGGTCATACTTTTTGAAAGTTTCCAGATCCTAGAAAGGCCGCTCAAGGCGAGGAGAGACTTGGGGAAGGGCCATTGGGGCGCAGATGGCTACTTGGGGAGGCCAGAGGGCCATGGAGATTTAATTTGGGGATGGTGATGATGATGGGGAGAAGCCTGATGGCGATGCCATGCTTTTCTTTCCCCGCAGGCCTCTGTGCCACGTTCGTGCCCTGCATCTTTGCCTGCCGCGTGGCGGAGGAGGCAGGCGAGTGTTGCTGCCTTCCTTACCTGCCTGGCGCGCTTGTCGCCCTCCGGACCAGCGTGCGAGAGAGGAACCACATTGAGGTGAAGCGCTGGGGGTCGGGGGCTGTGACTTAAAATCCAAAGAGAGACAGATTAAGGGCCTGAACAGAAGGCCAAAATGAAGCTGCTTCGGGTCACTTTGGAGGTATGCTGTTTAAATGATACATGCGTCCTAAGAGGTGAGAAACCATGCCAAAGCCATGCTCCAGTCCTAAGGACTGGAGCGCAGCTTTGGCACAGCTTCTGGCCTTTTAAGATACGAGTGTCATTTAAACAGCATGCCTCCAAAGTGACCTGAAGCAGCTTTATTTTGGCCTGTCTGTTCGGGCCCTAAGTCTGCTTCCTCACTGCAAAAATAAAGCACTTTGATACCGTTTTAACTGCCACGGCTCCATGCTAAGGAATCCTGGGATCTGTTGCTTTGTGAGATATTCAGCCTTCTCTGTCAGAGCGCTCTGGTGCAACAATTACAAATGGAGCATGGATGTGCATTTATTTAGGGGTGAATCATAGCCAGTCCCGTGTAGTTTTAGGGGGGGAATTGTGACTATGGGATCGGTAGTTAGGGATGCTACAGTTACTGACATAAGGCTCTTCCTCTTTGCAACACAGGAGTTGTTTCACTGAACTCCGCAGCCATCCTTGATCATTATTCCCCTTTAATTCCCGCGTCTCCTCTTTCTGTCCAGGGCTCCATCTGCTCCGACTGGGTGGTCATGTCTTGTTGTCCACTCTGTGGACTTTGCCAGATGTCGCGAGAGTTGGTCAACAAGGCTTGAGGCAGGAGAGGAAAGGCGGAAGAAAACTGTGCTTCGGGAGTATTGGGAGAACCAGGACAGGATTTGAACCCAGGACCCCATGCCTGCAAAGAGGACCAGCTGGCTGCCCTTGAGGAAGAAACCTGGAAAGAGGCCCAGCTGTTTAGTGCCTCTGTTCATCCCACCATTCAAACAGCTCTATCCTAATAAAAATAGATATACTTTCCCAAACCTGCCCCAGTTTTTGTTTATGGGAGGAACGGGTTGAGATGCCTTTTGGAGCTGGGTACAATCAGGGAGAAAGCTATAAGAAACCCATATATATATATATATATATATATATAGTATATATGAAAATGGAATATATATATACACACACACATAGTGCATATATATATATAGTCATATTAAAACTATCATCATCTTAATATTTTTATTTGGAAGAAGTGTATTATATATATATATATATATATATATATAGTGTGTGTGTTTGTGTTTGTCGTCAAGTCAATAGTATAACACTGCCTTTTAAAACGTGAAACACTAAAAGTCATCCAAATTAAATGGCGACTGAGTTTGGGACTACAATTCCCATCACCCCCAACCCACCCACAGGCCCATGGCCCTTCTGGGGGTTCCCAGAGAGGGGCTTGAGGGGGCCAAGGGTGCAGACAGGCTGCAGGGAGACCTCCCCAACCTCTGCATGGTCTGGGGACGATGGGAAGGGTCCTCCAACCCCCACATGCTGTGCCTTCTGGGGATGATGGGAAGGGTCTTCCAAGACCTATTAAAAACACATACATATATAATGTATTTATTATGTATATATCTGTATGTATATATCTAATTTATATGTATATATATATATATATATAAAACTGTATATTATATATGTGTGTGTATATATATATATATATATTTATACACACACACACATATAATAATATATGCATATATGTGTGTATTTATATACAATTATAACTATATACTGTATACATAACCGTGTGTGTAATATTGCACACACACACATAACATGATGCTTCTGGCGAAGGAGTTGAAGGCTACTCTCTCGGGCGCCCTCCGGCGGCTGCATTCAACCCTATTTCCCAATTCTAGCCACAGGGGGGCGCGCGAGAGCCACGCAGCGATGGCTCTTAGCCGGATAACATCTGAGCCGGCTTTGAAGCCACAGGAGGGCGCCTGAGAAAGAGAGATGAGGCTGGACTTCAACTCCCAGCGTACCTCCCCTCAGCCTGAAAAGGCTTCTGGGAGTTGTAGTCCACCCGTCTTTGCCGCAAAGCCCGGGCGCCGGGACTACGTTTCCCAGCGAGCGCCGCGGCTGTGACGCCTGCATCCGGGTCACGTGGCCGGTCTTGCCCCGCCCCTGGCCACGCAGGCCGCTTTCGCTGCTGGAGCGGCTCCTTCTTGCAAGGCAGGCGGCAGGTGAGCGCAGGGTCCGGTTGCCAGGGCGACTAGGGATGCAGGGGAGCATCCCCTGGAGGAGGCGCATCTTGCCTGGACCAAGCCAAGCCAAGGGGCCCCCTGACCCTTCCCCTTCCCTTTTAAGGCTGGGACCCTCTTTTCCCCTCCTCCTTCTGCCTCCCCGCCCCTCCCCTCCCCATGCAAGGCTGCCAAAATATGAGGGGCGGAGGGCTTCCTCAGGGGCGACCAGACCTGCCAGGTGGGGCTAAGGCTGGGGGAAGGAAGCCCTTTGACCAGGACAAAGGCCCCCGCCCCACCCTCCCTTTTCCAGGTATATTATTATTGTTATTGTTTTTGTTATTATTAAATGGTCTGTATCAAGGGCTTCAGGGGAGCATCCTCTGAGGCGCATCTTGCCTGGACCCAGCCAAGGCCAAGGGACCCTTTCCTTTTCCCTTTCCTTTTAAGGATGGAACCCCTCTTTTCCCCCCTCCTCCTTCTGCCCCCCCCTCCCCATGCAAGGCTGTCACAATTAAACAATTAAAACTTCACATCAAAACATTATAAAATTGCACCCATTAAAACCACAATGCAAACCCAGCACCTGCCCCGTAGAGCAAGGCCCCATTCTTGCCAAGGAAACCCCATGCCAGGGCCTCCTTAGGGTGGGCCTAAGTTGGCTTAAGTGACTGGAAGGCAAAATGCATGCCCTCGCCTCTCACCTTTGGAGATGGACCATGTGCCACTCCTCTCCCATCTCTCTCTTTCTCTGCAGCCTGAAGCAAGATGGCGGGCAAAACAGGGCCAGAGCACCTCTTCAACCCCGCGACGGAGATGGAGGCGGCAGGAAGCGTCCTGGGCACCAAGTAGGAAGGGATGAGGGTCCGTGGTGGGGATGCCTGGAGGTCTTCAGTGGCCCAGGAGGCTGTTTCTGCAGTCGCCAGGGGTCTTCAGGGATCAAGATGTATTCCCAAAATGTCACTGTTTGGGGGCAATTTCACCATCTTCTCTGAGTGAATTTGGGCCCCCCCCCCAAGAGGGGAACAGATAGTTTTCCTATATATAAAAGCACCAGAGGTGATTTAGGGGTCACTTTCAGGGGGCAGCTGCCCCCCCCCCCATGTCACCTAGAAGGCTTTAAGGGACAGAAAAGGCATTTTTTCAGGCTGGTGCAATGGGAGGGTGGCCCTCCAAGGCATCCTGGGTCCAGTCTGGACCAGTTGTCCATTGCTGCCAGAAGGGAAGAACCAAGGGCCCTGTAACAAGTGGGTTCTTTTAAGGGGGCCTCAGGGGGGCTTTGGGGTGGGGTGGGGTGGCCTTTGCAGTCTGTGGCTCGCATTTCCTTTTATGACCCTCTTCCAGGATCAACCTGCCGGCCCTCTTGCCCCAAGGACCGGCCAAGGAGTGGCTGGACCAGCGCCGGGCCACCATCCGGCCCTGGGCTAACTTCCTGGACCAGCGGCGCTTTGGGAAGCCCCGCAACTTTGGGGAGCTCTGCAAACGCCTCGCCCGCAACGTGGAGTATTTCCAGAGCAACTACGTCTTCGTCTTCCTCGGCCTCATCGTCTATTGCCTGTGAGGGGGCTGGGGGTGTATATTATTATTATTATTATTATTATTATTATTATTATTGGGGTAGGTAGGGATTCCCCCCCCCCCCAGACTTCCAGACAGAAAACCCATTTGGGGCCCAGAAACATTATCACGTAATTTATGTTTATATTTTACTTATTCAGAGTATATACTGCTTTCCTGCCATGAAGGACCCAAAGCGGCTTCATGCAGTTTTCCAGATGTTTTGGACTTCAGTTCCCAGAATTCCTGACTGTTGGCCCAGCTGGGGCTTCTGGGACTTGAAGTCCAAAACACATGGAAGACTAGAGTTTGGGAATGACTGGTTTAGTGCATAGGAACAAAATGCAGTACACCTCAGTCCATGAAATCGATGTGTTCTTCAGCATGACTTCTTCCACGGCTTCAATTGCCATGGCTCCATGCTGTGGAGTTCTGGTGTTTGTGAGATATTTAGCTTTCTCTGTCAGGGAGTTCTGGTGCTGCACCCAACTACAAATCCCAGCATTCTGTACCATTTAGCCATAGCAGATAAAGTGGTGGAAGAAGTCATGCCGAAGAACACATCAATGTCATTAACTGAGGTATACTACATTTTGTTCCCATGCACTAAACCAGTGATTCCCAAACTTTGGTCAGACTGGATAATTTCTGCAGTGTGGATGCTGGACCCTGAGTGCAGCATTCCTGGTACTGAGCATGGCTGGGGGAAAAACCCACAACGGAAACCATGTGCAAACTGTCATGCCTCTCACCCGCCTGCCCTTGCCTCTCTCTCGGCAGCATCACTTCTCCGCTCCTCCTGATCGCGCTTGCCGTCTTCTTTGGAGCCTGTTACATCATCTACCTGAAGACCCAGCAGTCCCAGCTGGTGCTCTTTGGTGAGTGGAAGGCCCTTGCTGGTCACTGGTTTGCTAAAGAGGTGGGTTACACACTGATAGGAGCAGTTTGAGGGTTGGACTTGGACCCTGGAGACCAAACTTTGCATCCCGGGTCGGCCATGGAAACTGGGTGACTTTGTGCAGGTCACACTCTCTCAGCCTCAGAGTATGGCAATGGCAACCCCCCTCTGAAGAAACTTGCCAAGAAAACCCCATGATAGGGTTGCCTTAGGCTAGGGTCACCGTAAGTCAGAAACCACTTGAAGGCACAACAGCTCTCAGCCTGGTCTCTTTGGAGTCTGTACTTCCCAGAGAGACCACCTGGTGGCGCTGTTTCAGCAGGAATGCTGCTCTGGGTCTTTTGCAAACCTCTTCCTGGGCTCTGACCCTCCAAGCAGTTTGCAAACCTCAGAAGGCCATTCTTTCCCACATTCATCGGAGGTAAGCAGGCAGAAACGTGGCTTTCCACTCATGGTCATTTTAATCAGGCAATGAAGGCTTCCGCCTTTGTCTCCATTCCTCTGCTCTTCCTCACCCAGATCTCTGCCCTCCCTCCAGGTCGGGAGCTGAGCACTGCCCACCAATATGGTCTGGCCGGAGGCGTCTCCTTCCCCTTCTTCTGGCTGGCCGGAGCCGGGTCGGCTGTCTTCTGGGTCCTGGGTGAGTAGCCGCTGGCCCCCTTCTTGCTGGGCATTGCATTTATCCCACTTCTGAATAAATACAACATGTTTGCAGTTACATACCCTGTTGTGTACTGTATGTCCCTTTTGTGGCACCAACAACAGGTCATTCTGGAAGTTTCTGTAAATGGTTCTGATTATTGTACAGTTACATTTTGGGTATTTTTATAAACAATATATACACATACTCTTTCTCTCTCTCCAGTATATTATGGCTCAGTATATGCTATAATCTCCAGAATGGACCAAGGAATATACTAGATATAGATATATATATACCCACACATACGTACACACACACACTAAATTGTATAGTATACTATCATATATATATATATATATATTACTGTACTATAATGTATAGTATACTATAATATAGTGCAGTACTAAATACTCTCTCCTACTGTATATACTCATGTATAAGTCTAGACATTTTAGTCAAAGAAGCCCTGGGTCCCTTTATCCATAGGTCCATGTAAGTGCTGTATTTTATCTCTTACAGAAAGAGGAGCCCTCTCTCCTGGAAGCACTGACTCCCAGTTCTCTCATTGTTTTCCTTTGTCTCATCCTTTATATCCTTTATTATGTGCCCTTAAGTTTTACACTCAACTTATCCACAGGTCAGAGCAAAATCTATAATTCTGACCCCAAAACCTGCCCTGGGGATGATTTATAGTTGAGTATATACTGTGTATAGTACAGTTTAGTGTATACACTGCTCCCTCGGGTTACGAAATTAATTCGTTCCGCGGCCGCTTTCGTAACCCGAAAAGCCTTCGTAAGCCGAATTGCCATAGGCACTAATGGGGAAAAGCCGCGTTTCGTGCGAAAAAGCGCCGAAAAGCACCAAAAATTTTTTTCGTAACCCGAAAAACATTCGTAACCCGGAACAATGATTTCCAATGGGGATTTTTCGTATCCCGGAAATTTCGTAACCTGGGTATTTCGTATCCCGAGGTACCACTGTAGTATATTCCTCTATCCCTGCTGGAGATTATAGTGTCTTGTCTGGATAAATACAGACCTAAATACATTTCTGCAGGTGCCACATTGGTGGTCATTGGTTCACATGCGGCCTTCCATGAGTTGGAGTCCAACGAAGCGGATGAGCTGCAGATGGAGCCGGTGTGAAGCGCTTCCATGCCTCCCTCCCAAAATCCTCCCTCCTCCCCGTCTGGGTTCCCAAATGGATCGCCAGATCTTCTCTCTTTTGCGTTGCTGTTCCATATCTATGCTGTACATACTGTTGCTGCTTCCCTTGATTTCTGTGTGCCATTTTCTCCTTTGAGGTCCCCAAGAGGGGGGTCTTATTGGGGGTTGGGGGAATCCCCCCCTTGTTTAAAGCCACCTGGGACCTCCATGCTCCTTGCATTTCCAGGCTCCCCCATTCCCCAAATAGCTAAGGATGTCCCCCTTCTTCGAGTTCCTGCTCCCCTTGCGCTTTGGGGTCTCCCGTCCAAGGCCTCATGCAATGCCTTGCTAAGAACTTTCCTTCTTCCGCTTTCTATCCAGCAGCCAAGCTGTTAAGGTTTATTGCAGACCCCCTCAATTCACAGCCTCTTTTCTCAACTTACTGGAAAAATTAAAGGCCTTAAAACTGGAACGTCCGTCCTTCGAGTGTTTAAATGCACGCTGTCTAAAAGGTCATCTAAATAAGTCCACTCCTGACACAAAACAAATCTGGTCCAAGATGGCCGTTTGGTAGCCATCATTTGGGAATGAAGGACCCATTGCGTTTGCCCTCCGGAGACGGAGAATGGCTCGCTCCACCCAGAGCCTTTTGAATCCACGGATAAGGAATCTCTGGATATAGAGGGACAACCGTACTTATATACATCCACAGATTCCTTCTCCACGGATTCAAACATTCACAGCTTGGAAATATATTTTTAAAAATATATATTAAATATATATATAATATACAAATCCCAAAGGATACCATGATGGCCAAACGGCTGAGCTGGCTTTTCTTAAAAGGAACAAACAAGCTGTGATAACAAAATGGCATCTCCATCGTCACAACCTCAAAATACTAGTTGTGGTTGTTGGTGTTGCGTGCCTTCAGTTCCTACTTACAGCAGCCCTAATGCCAACCTCTTGTGGGGTTTTCGTGGCAGAATACATCCCAGAATACAGGATGCTAGGACCCTTGTCTGCTGGAAATGAACGCATCATGGGTAAGTACCAACGTTCGTTTTTGCTCCAAGAGGGTTTGCCATCATGGTCTTCCTCTGAGGCTGAGAGAGTGTGACTTGCCCAAAGTGACCCAGTGGGTTCCCAATGGCTGAGCAGAGGTTCAAACCTCCTTCATCTCCCAGAGTCTTAGTCCAACACGGTCTTCAGAGGATGTTTGCCACCATTGCCTTCCTCTGTGGCTGAGAGACTATGACTCGCCCAGGGTCATATTTCCAAGGCTGAGTGGGGATTCAAACCCTAGTCTACCAGAATCGTAGTCCAACAATCAAACCCTTGAAGGCTGCAAATGGAGATTTGCACCCGCCACCTTTTAAGGTTAATGTGCTTGGTTTTTAACCATGGAAAATGGGCATGAAAATAAGCATGGTGCCAATGGCATCCTTAGAATGGCAGCAAGAGCTGTGCCCATAAAACATGCCCATGGGGTTGTTAAAAGGCACAGGAGTGTTGGTTAGGCAAATAAATAGCCCAAAAAGCTGCCAGCCCTAAAAGTGAGGAGTGGCCGGATCCAAGCAGGGCATAAGAGGCCATTGCCTTTCCTTTTGTGTGTGCCAACCTGGCTAGCCCTTGCCCTGCCACCTTGGCACCAGGGTCACCCAACACCAACACCACCTCCGTCATCCATCATCCACTTCATCTGCTTTGTCGCCATGGCGACCCCTTTCCCTCCATCCTCCGGTTGCCGTGGCAATGACCTCCTCCTCCTCTGCTCCCCCTCCCATCCCAGGGGAGCCAGATGGAAAAAGCAATCTGATTAAATTAGCCGGGTCAAGCAGCATCTTTTGGAGGCAGAGGAGAGGGCCATGCGTCTGTGGCAAGGGAGGCTTAAAAGGGACCAAGGTGGGCAGAGGACTAAGGGCCATCCCAGGGTAAGGCGCTGCAGCCATGCCCTCCCCAAAAAGGCATTCCTGCCCTGAACCTTGTCTGCTGCAGGGTTTGCAAGGGGCTGCTTGGCATGGTCACCTTCTCGGGGCCAAACCCATGGTGACAGATCCAAAGCAGCCTGTCTTTAGCTATGCTTGGGGCAGGGCCCCATTTCAAGGTCCAGAGAGAAGGGCTGCTTTGGTGGGCTGGTGTTGCACATGTCTGTGTGTTTGCAAGCACTTTGCGTGCGTGTCTCCATCAGTGAGCAAACCGGTCTTGAACGGGCTGGAGATGCAGGCAAATGTAGAAATCAGCACAGTTCCTGTGTGTCTCTCTGTGTGCATGTTTTGCTAGCGGCTTAGCTGGGGTAGCCACAGACTAATAACAATGCTAACAATGCTCCCTCCATCGTGTTTTCCACCAGTCTGCAAAGTCCCTTGCATAAGTTGGATGGTGGTCCTCCGTCCATCCATTTGGAGCTGCTCCCGAAGCACCTCTTGCTACTGGAACCAGTTGCCTTCTTTCCCCAGAAGGCCCTGGTTCTCAACTTGTGGGACTTGATAGTTCATTACAAATCCCAAATTATTTGACCATAACTTATGGATTTGAATGCAAACCAGGGATGGTCCCAAACTCCAGTTGGCTACCTGAGGGAAAATGTGAGAGATGAAAAGGAGGATCAAAAGAGGAAGATGAAGAAGTAGAGGAAGAGGAGGAAGGAGAGGAAGAGAGGAGGTTGTTGTTGTATGGCAGCCATGCCAAAAGGACTGGCAAAACATCTGGATGAAACCTCCATGAATAGGACCAGAGCAGTCTATGAAAAAGGTGGTGATGATGACTTTGGAGATGATGGTTGATGGAAAGGGCAGGAGAAGAACTCCGGCTGCACCTTTATTAGCAGTTTTGGTTGCTGTATGCCTTCAAGTCCTTTCCAACTTAGTTTGACTTTAAGGCGGTGGACCCATCCTGGGGTTTCCTTGGCAGCATTTGTTCAGAGGTTTGCCACGTCCTTTCCTTAAGGCTGGGAGAGTGTGACTCTGTGGCTGAACTGGGAACCAAACCCTGGTCTCCAGAGTCGCAGTCCAGCTCCCAAACCAATCTGCCACAATTAGAGATCAATTAAAATTAGCCAGAGTCTCAAAAGGGCTTCTCGGTTCCTCCCGTTTTTTATGCCGAAATAACTAGCACAGCTCTCTCTCTCTGAGCAGTAATAGTAAGATTAGTAAGAGCAATAGGCAATTAGTCCCACAAGCCCATAGAGCCACAGCCGAGATGAGCATCAGCGCATAAGCGCCTGTTGGGCGGAGGGAGGGATACACAGTCCCTCAATTCAGAGCCAAATGAATTATTCATACTTATAAATATAAATGAATTAATTTATATTTAATTAACTATGGCAGAACTAATTGTGGGCTGTGCCATGTCTGGTTGCAAAGGGAGGGAGCAGGCAGGGCCATTGTCCAAAAGGGTCTCTCTTTGCAAAAACACATGGAAGGAAAGGGCCTTCTTGCAGCACATTAATGCATTTGGGGGGCAAGGTGCCCATTCTTAGTCTGCTCATAGACTGTCTGAGGGGCTTTTAGAGGTACAACCCACACAGGCACCCCAACTTCTCCTCCCCATTGGCACATCCTGCACTGTTCTCAGTCTATCAACTTCCTTCTGTAAAATGGGCACGCTCTTTCTCACACTGCAAGGGCAATGCGTGCGCATGGAGGTGGTGGGGTCACTGTGGCTCACAAAGACAAACGTCCCACTTTCACTGTTTTTTTAAATTTATTTTATTTGTTAAATCATTTTTTGTAATTTTCCCTTGTTTTGGTTGATTCACACGACGACACGATCCCAAAATGGAAAGGGGGAGATGGGACAGGACAGGACGACGCCTCCCCCGCCACGGGACCCCTTGCACCCCGACCCCTCCCCAAATATAAAGAAAAGAAGGGGCTTCTGGTGTGGGTTTCGGAGGGTGGGACACGGACGGAGTGAAGGGGCAGGCGGGCAGAAACAAGGGACCCTCCTTCCTTCCTCAGGACAAGGCAAGGGGAGCCATCCGTCCTTCCTGGGGAGGGAGGGGACGGGGGGCATGGCCGGAACCTCCCTCAGCTCCAGGTGGGCAACGGACCAGGGACACGGGTGCCGGTTCGAGGGAGAGATGGTGGACTGAGGTGGGGGCCAGAGAGGGTGGCCTCAGCACCGGTGGTAGCAAAGCCAGGCATGTCCCCAACCCCCCAATTTCCCCGAGGAGATTCTTCTGGAACAGAAGGTCACACAACGGACTGAGCGCGCACACACCACACACACACACAACCCTCATACACGCACTCTCACAAACACGAGGGAGGCATTGTAAGAACAACTGTCTTGCGTCCTATGAAACTCTGCACATGCACGGAGACCGAACCCTGGGTTCATCAACATCTAGCAGGAATCAGAAGCCGGGAGGCTGAATGGAGAGGGGCAGAAATTGGGGGAATATAGAATTCTGATGATTTAAGAATAAAAAAATTGGGTGTGGTCCCTCCCACCCCCCCGAACCCCAAATTCTCCATCTTTGTGCTCAAGCGCTGAGCACCCCAGAGGTCTATTGAAGCCGGGGAGGATTTTGCTGGGCTGTGGGGTCGACTCATGCCTGCCCTCTCTGCCGAACATGTGTGCGCACACACAGACCCACACCAATATTCCCCATAGGAGGACAAGGGGAGGAAAGGGGGTGGATGGGGAATGACGGGGTGCCTCCTTGACCCCCAATTGGGTGCCCAAAGGCTAATCATGACGGCTAACCAGAAATCTGGGGTGGGACCCCCAACCTCCCCCCTCCCTCCCCCCAAACCCTGCCCTGTTTGGCTCACATAATCCGAGGCATTTTTTGGGGGTGCAGATGGTCCCCGGGTTCAAATCCAGCTACGGAAGGGAATTTAAAGCTGGCGAGGAGGGAGAGAAAAGGGGTGCCTTTTGCAGAGGTAAGTAGATATTTTGCCCCCTTTGTTTCTCCCGTTTTTCTCTGGCACCCACTGCCCCACAAGCTGCTCCTAAAAACAATAGGGAGAGTATGGAAGATGGGTTTTTGGGACGGGGAACAATGAGGGGGTGCCCCTTGACCCCCAAAACGGAGGAGACAGGTTGCCCTATCTCTGCCAGCGTTGGGGAGCAAGGGGAGAAAGGGGGCCGGGGTGGGAGAGTTGGGCGTCTTGGTTTTGTTGTTTCAATCTTGGTGCGTACGATCCCAGCGTTTCCTCTCTCTCTCTTTCTCTCGTAATTGGAAGGAATGGGGGAAAGAGGCAGATTTTGGGAAGGGGGAGAGAACCCCCTCCCGGTGGGGGAGACAGCCAGAGGAGGAGGGCAAGGGCTCAGTAGTAGGTTTCCTTCTCCACCCATCCTGCAAGAGAAGGAGACAAAGGGTTCAGGATTGGGGCCACAGGACCCCCGCCACTCTCCCATCCCTTCCAGCCCCCCTTTCTCTGCCCTTCGTCCCCAAATAGGATCCCACTGGCAATCCCAACCGAAGGAGACCCATTGGCTTGATTGCATTTACGTAAATTCAACAATTGAGCAATGGGTCTATTTTAGGCTGCATCCACATTGGAGGAATGGTTTGGCATCCCTTTAACTCTTTTCTGGCTCAAGGCTATGGAATTCTGGGAGTTGGAGTATGTTTTGGGGTCCAGAGTGGAGCTGTGCTGTGCTCCACTCTGGACCCCACAACAAACTCCAACTCCCAGAATTCCATAGCCTTGAACCAGGATGCTGAAAAGCGGGGCCAAACTGGGTTATTTCTCCAATGTGGGTGCAGCCCTAGTTCTCTCCAAAGGCAACCAGACAAGTATAGAGTCAGGATTCCACTCTCTCGCTTCTTTTCCTGTGGAATGCTGGGATTGGTAGTTTAGGGAAGGGCATCTGGAATGGTACTCCAGATGTTCTGGATTTCACAACTCTTGGCCAAGTTGGCTAGGGCTTCTTTCTGGGAGCCAAAGTCCAAAACACTGGAGGACCAGAGTTTGGGCATTGCTGGGTTTGGGGCTACGCTGCAGCCCTGCACCCCCAGTTTTGTGCGTACCGTCCAGCCCCCTCGGCCCCTTCTCTGCCCCCATTTCCCCGGTGCCTCTCACCTCCTGGGTTGCGGCGCAGGATCAGCTTACGGATCTCATCATACACAAAAATGAGGAAACTGTAGGGGAAGGCGCAGAACCACCAGCTTGGCCTAAGGAAAGGACAGAAAGGGAGGCATTGAGCCCAAAACATTTAGGACAGGTCTATCAGGGAGAAGCCATTGGACCCAGCCGCCTTCCAATAAATGTAGGACGGTCGGGTGGAGGACAGATTGCTTTCTACTGATGAGAAAGAATATTCTGGCTCAATGTTAGGAATCGAGGTGCTAGATCTCAAGGCCTGGCCCTAAATCTCCACTTTTTTGTGGGTCAACTCCAGGCAAAATGCAAGAGTCCTGTAGCTTTTAAGGTTCATAATGTTATACTGTTTTTGTTTGATGGTTTTAATTGTCTTAAAACTTTTATTGCAAAGACTTTGCATAAAAATGAAGTAAATATAAAGAGTCCAGTTTTGGGGAGCTGAGCTCCAGGCGAGAGAAGAGGGCTGTCTGCCAGTCTCCATCTCACCTGGAAGAGCAACGGAGGGATACAGTCTGCCCTGTTCCATGGGTTTGTTTTGCAAAGACTCTGTGCATTTGCTTAGTTGGCTTCCTTAGTTTGTAACTGAGGACTGAGGGGGAAAGCGGGTGGAAGAGAGAGATACCTGGACATTTTCAAAGCAGTTGAACAAGTGGAAGACAGAGGACTAGCCAGGACTGTCCCTGCCAAATTGGGAAAGTTGGAAGTATGAAGGGGGTGGCCAAGAAACTCAAGAGAAACAGCCAGAAAGCAACCCAAATCTTTAATCGAGGGGGGCGACTGCAGGGTCTGCAATTCAGGGGGGCTTTCATTCATTCTTGAGATGTAGGACCCCTGGGCTTCACTTTCCCCACCTGGAGTGCAACTGCTTCCAGCCGTGGGGTTTGAAGACGGTTAGGGTTAGGGTCAGGCTTTGCCCCATACTCACTTCAAGGGGTACATTCTCAGGGCCACATCCATCCCAGGACAGTAGGAGAGGAAGGCAGCCAAGGCAGTTTCTTCAAAGAGGCCAAAGATAAGGATCTTGTTTCTGGAGAAAGAGAGAACAACAAAGTGTGAGTCCTGCTCACTCAAAGAGACCTCCATTTCTCCACTCGCAATGCATTGTCCCCATAGAGAGTGGGATTTCAAGGGCACCCCTTGATTCTTCTATATAGGGATTCTTGGCTGGGGATTATAGGAGGTCCAAAATATGCAGAGGCACCCCAAGCCCAAACCTCCTTCTCAAGGGTCCCAGGCGCAACCCTCCGCTTTGTCCACATTTCTTACAGCTTCCCTCCAAAGGCCATTCCCTGGCGCACCAAACGCTGGAGGAAAAGGAAGAGTGAGGAGGGCTCACCTCATGCCTTGCTGGAAGACTGAATTCCTTCTGGTTTTGCAGATGATCAGGTCGGCCCATTGCACCACGACGATGCTGACAAAGAAGGCCGTGTGGCAGGTGAACTCCACCACTTTGCGCTGCTCATAGGTCTGGGAAGGCAAGGGCAACGTGGGAAAACAGGACCAGTGCAACTGGCCAGAAACATGGCAGTGCAGCCACACAAGGCAACCTAAGGCCCCATTGAGCACTGTTTAAAAACGGCTTTCTTATCATATTTATTTGTATGTTCTAAATGCTGCTTAGTGTTTTTGACAGTTTAATTCCATTTTTAACGGTGATCTTTTGTGTTGTTGTTGTTGTTGTTATACTACTAACCATCGCTATATAGGCTGAGTCTCCCTCATCCAGAATTCCAAAATCCTCCAAAAACCAACATCTTTTGATTTCTGATGATTTAATGTACACAAACTTTGTTTCGTGAACAAACTTATTAAAAGCACTGCCTATAAAATTAAACTTCAGGCTATCCTTATGTACATATATGCAAACAGAAGTATTCCAAACTCTGGAAGAAATCATCCGAAACCCAAAGCACTTCTGGTCCCAAGTATGGCCAACAGGATTCAATGTTGAATGTTTTAAGAAAGTATTTACAGATGCACCCTAGGTGCCCCCCCCCCTCATTTCTGGAGTCTTACTGGATCCAGTGAGGCTTAGCAGCACTAAATACAAGGCAATAATCCTATAAACTCTTCTCAGGCCGATACGATGGGGCTGGCATTTGTTCTTCCCTAACTGGCCAGGGGTGACCCCATGTTTGCATCCAATGGCTGCAACACTTCCCCTGTTTTTCCTGTAAATCATAGCCCAGCACTAGTCCAGAGACCACCATTTTGAGTCGTGCGACTATAAAGCACAATCCCTGCAGTAACAGCAAACGTCTGTTTACAGTAATTTTGCCAAATGGTCAACCGCAACATGGATAAAACCAAGGCGGCCTCCTGACCACTTACCCATTGCTGCCCATAGGAATCTTCCAAATCGTTGACTGTCCGGTCGTCCCAGTTAAGGCGGATGCCCACCAGAACGGAGGGCAGGAACCCATTCTCGGCCAAGATCACAAAGTAGGAGAAGAAACCCCCCAGCGCCTGAATCATTCCTGCAAAAGGATTGGGAAGCCAGGAAGTCCATCTTGACCACACAAGCCCCAGCTCCTCTCCTGTCTCCCCGTCAGCCATTTTAAAACATGGCAGGTCCTCTGTTGGTCCCATTCTGAACCCATGTGTTTGCACTGCAGATATGGCTACCCAAAACTATGGGTTCCTCTGCGTACCATCTCTGGCATGCAAGCGCCACAGCAGTAGTGGTATCTATTGGCTCTCATGTTAATGGAACCCTCCAAGGCACTGAACCCTGTCTTGCAAAATGAATGAATTAATTAATGTTCAGAAGGAAGCAGAGAATCCTATTTGACAGTGTGCCATACTTCCCCCAGGTGACCAGATGAGCAGCCATGTGCAAAACTGTATATTTATGGCCACAGAACCATGGAAGAGGGGACCGGCCACAGAATTAAGTGCGCCGAGTGATTAGCTGCTGCTTGGAAAAGGCAGAGAGATTAATCCAATCAAGGACAAAAGAGCTTAGGCAAAGACAAGTCAGATGCATTTGGCTGACTTTCTTTCCCATTTCCAACTTTGGAGGACAAATCAGATTCAGAAATTGCATCCGAACGCAGAGGAAACTGTCTCTTACAAGGTGAGGCTGCTTGTCCCTTTGTGTCACTGCTGCTGTCCCTCCCGAATGGCAGACTCTCCATTGTCTCAAGGAGAGATCAGGTATAACCTTGACCCCAGAAGGATACCATAAAATATGGGAGTGATTTAATAAAATGATTGAAAGCAGGAGTTCATAGAAAGCAGCTGATGTTTTGGCTTCTCTGCTTTTCTCAGTGATGTGTGTTGGAATGAATACCATTCGTTCATTCATGTATCTATTCTGGGCTAATAATGGACTAAATCCAGCACAAGGGCAGAGAAGTCTACTCCTAAATCCCTTAAAGGCTGGGAAACTTGGATACAGAATAATTACAAATAACCAGAAATGTACAATTTCTTGGTGAAATATCAGACTTAAGACATCTGGGTGCCAGGCAGAGTTTTGGCAGACTCCACATTGGCTTTGTGAACGTCACTCTTCCAGGGCTAAATCCCACTCTGGAGACCCTTGGACCACGGAGAGGCACAGGGCTTGGGAGACCTCCGCTGGACCGCGTCCCGTGGCCTTTCCCCACATCGGTGCATGCCCAGTGGCCACTTTGCCCACAGCCCCCTTGTGCCCCCAAAGCTCACCGATCTGCCCGTAGGCCATGCTGATCAGGCGCTCGTTGACCAGCTTGTCGGTCCGGGGGTTTCGGGGCTGGCGCTTCATGATGTCGCTCTCAGCCGCTTCGTAGGCCAAGGAGATGGCCGGCACCTGCAGGCAAAGTCAAGGCTGGGCTTAGTAGGGTTGCCAAGTGCCTGGGTGGGACATGTCCTTTTCCAAAAAGAAATGTTTAAATATTCAAATACAAACATATTCAGCATATATGTATACAGACAGCATGGAGAAAGAGAGAGAAAAGGGACAGATCCAGGTGCAAATATAGACAGACCAAACTCAGGCTTATCAGACGTTAGCCCTATCAAGAGATGAGGTGCCTTACTGAACCAGACAATAATAAGTGGAGGCTCATGGGGAAAGAGAAAGACTTCTCTTCAGGTGGACAGACTCCATCAAAGAAGCCATGGCTAATGTCCAGAGCTTACAAGACCTCAGCAGTGAATGGCCAGAGGGCCCTTGGAGGTCTCTCATTCAGAGGCTCACCATAAGTGCCCTTCTCTTGTTAGATGCCTCCAAACAGACTCCAGTTTATGGTGACCTTATCTCAGGGATTTCTTGGCCAGATTTCTTTAGAGGAGGTTTGCCTTTGCCTGCCTCTGAGGCTGAGAAAATGTGACTTGCCCAAGGTCGCCTGGGAGTTCCAATGTCTGAGTGGAGATTCGAACTCTGGTCTCACAACTCCTAGTCCAGCATTCAAACAGTTATTTCTGAGCTGTTGTTTGTTATTGTTGTTCACCTGCAGGTGAATTCCAGAAACCAAATTCTACAGTTAAGATATGGGAATCGAGAGGTCATTTTACTAGATATTGTTGTAGTGCAAGCCGCATCTCTGGCCAGCATAGCTAATGGTGAGGAATGCTGGGAGTTGTAGTCCAAAAGCCTCTGGGCCTGAAACCTATTGGTTTGTTCCAAGTAGAGCAGAGACACTGAATTTAATGTTGAATGGTGAGTCATAACCTTGTGCAAATCCTACTGACTGAATGGGTCTACTTTGGTGGGACTACAAATAGGACCCAGGCCCTGGGAGTCTGTATGATTCCCACCCGTGTCATTCTTAGCCATTCAGTCAACCCACTGAACCAATGGGATTTATGGGAGTGTTGACTTTCCATTCAACGGATTGACTCTAGATGGTAGGAACCGATAATGTAATGCAATCCAGGGATGGCGCAGGGCAGAGCCCTTCTCGTAAAACAGTTTGCAGGGTTGCCAAGTGGGGGGCTGGAGGGGACTCACCATGTCGGTGCCCAAGTCGATGCAGAGGATGGTGATGGTCCCCAGGGGCAGAGGGATGTTGGCCATGATGAAGAGCAAGAAGGGGGTGATTTCGGGGATGTTGCTGGTCAAGGTGTAGGCGATGGACTTCTTCAGGTTGTCGAAGATCAGGCGGCCTAGTGGGAGGGAGACACATGGGCATGAGGGGGGGCACGGCTGGGGCAGGGAAAGCAGGGGCCCCAAAAGTCAGAGCTAGATGGACCAAAGGGAGGTGTGCTCCCATTTGCCAGTCCAAGGCGTCTCCCTTCCTTTATGGAGACAAAAGCACCCCTTTCCTAGGAAGCTGGGAAAAATTACTTTGGGGGACTCCAGCTTCCATCATCTGACCACTAGTCCTGTTGCCAAAGGAATTTGAGCCACTGGTAGTTCAAAAAAAGTAACTTGCCTAAGCTGTCTTTCCTTGGGCACTACAATTTCCAGAATCCCCAGCTAACACAGCCATGGTAACACTTGCTGCTAAATTCTGAAAGTTATTCTCCAAAGAATTAATCTTCCTAAGGTCTCCCTTTCCCTGAGGACTGCAACACCCAAAATCCCCCAATTACCATGACTAGGGGTTATGCTAGCAAGGGGATTTGGGGTGTTGCCATCCCAAAAAAGGAACTTCCCTGAGCTCTCCCCTCCAGGAGAGGCAGTTGATCTTTCCAGTCCATTACATTTTGTACAATGTCTTCCTGTTCTTTGAAGATCCAAAAAATGCTTTTTCCCCCCTGTGTGTATGGCTATAGGCCTGGGATGATGGGAGTTGTAATCCAATACACCTGGAAGATAACTAAGCTGAAGAAGGATACTTTTACACTGAGGTGAGAATCTTGCAGCCATAAAGAGCTGTTCGGATTACAGCTCTCAGCATTCCCAGTAAGCATAAGCAATGACAAGGGATGCTGTGATCTGCAATCTAATGAAATCTGGAGAGCTGCAGGGTTGCCAAGGCTGCTTTATATAATGGGTAACCTGTTGTAAAGGAACAGGTCATACTGGATGCCCCATGGGATTCTGGGCTCTTTTCCTCCAGAGGTGAGGTTCGAACCCTGACCCCCAAGTGGGATTCCGGTCCGAGTCTTCTCCTGCCTCCCCACATCCAAACCCTTGCGCACCCCACATTGCTCACCCTCTTCCACTCCAGTGACAATGGAGGCAAAATTGTCGTCCAGGAGGATCATGTCGGCCGCTTGCTTGGAGACGTCTGAGCCGGCGATGCCCATGGCCACCCCGATGTCTGCCTTCTTCAGGGCGGGTGAGTCGTTCACTCCGTCGCCTGTCACAGCCACAATGGCCCCCTGGGAAAAGGCAGGGAAAAGGCCACCCCACTTTCCAGCTGCTCTCTCCTCCTCCCACATTCCCCCTTCATCCTCAGATTACTTCAGTTGCAAAATTGTGGGTTTTTCCCTCATAATGTTTGCCATCTTGACCACATGTGACCCAGCTGTCATCTGTGAAATGTCAGGAACATGGGGCTGCAGAGACATTACAGGGCACATTTGGGGTTCCTTCGAAGGTCCTACCTGTCTCTGGCAGCCTTCCACAATGATGAGCTTCTGCTGCGGAGAGGTCCGGGCGAAGACAATTTCAGTGTGGTTCTGCAAAATCTCATCAATCTGCTCTGCGCTCATGTCTTTCAGGTCCGTGCCGTGGATCACACAGGCTTTGGCATCCCTGGGTGGGTGGAAGATGGCAGTTGCGGTAGGGATGCGGCAGAAGGCATGCACAGCCCTCCATGCCACAGGCAAGAGGAGACTCACCAGCACCAATGGGGAATCTAAATAAATGCACAGAGATCCCAAAGAGGAGCCAGTGTAGTGCAGGGGTTTGAGCCCTGGTCTAGGGGTGTATATACATTGTAGAAGTAATGCAGTTTGACACCATTTCAAGTGCTGTGGCCTTCCTCTGACCCTTCCAGAATCGACCGACCGACCGACTGACCGACCTTCCTTCTCTCCTTAGTCCCATACATCCATACTTCCAACCTCACCTGGGGTTAACCTGGCTGACGGGGATGTTCAGTCGTGCGGCTATGTCTTCCACAGTCTCATTGCCCTCGGAGATAATTCCCACACCTTTGGCGATGGCCTTGGCTGTGATGGGATGGTCACCGGTCACCATGATCACCTGGTTGGGAACAAGGGAGAAGGGAGAGGGTGACCAACGGGGTCCCATTAAAATCTAAGGAGACTGTCCAGCAATTTGCAACATCCTTCCAGGCCCAGAGCAACCCAACCCAACCCTCCATCCTAAGAGCCACAGCTGCCATTCTCCTTTGGTCCTTGAGATGCTGCTCGAGATATTACTTTTTGCAAACTATGAAGGTATAAGGGACTCTGGGTCAGAAGATGGCATAAGGTATTTCATAGGGCTAAGAACTGTTCAGTCTTTGCAGATGTTTTTGCATTGCAACTCCCAGCAGACAGGTGTAAGGAATGCTGGGAGCCATAGTGTCTGGAGAGCTACACAATTCCTACCCTTGGAACTAAAGGATCAACCGATAGACCTCTGGCGAATTTTCTGACTTCCAATTATGCCGCAACAGAATAAGACAACGACCTTTCCACCTTGAAATGCTTGGAGTTAACTAGGAATGGACTTTTCTGCAACCGGGCTGCAAGTTTGCTTCAGTACTGAGTATTGGAAACAAACCCCTAAGCGCATCATTTGCCCAAAGACACTCTCATTCTTCATTGCTAGGTCACCACCTTTCGCACCTGGCTCTGGTGGGCAGATTTTCGGATTCTAGTAAAGTACAAAATAATTTCTGGGAACTCTAAAGGATGCTCATTCCAGACCGGCCCGTTTTCTAGGAGGGTCCCAATGGTCACCATGGCCAGAAGACTGCTTTCCCGACACATCTCTTGGGCCTGACGCAGACCCAGTGTGCCGCCGCAGCTGCTCAAGTTGCCATCGGCTCAGGCACTCTTACATCACAGGCCTCCAGCCAATCCACCGAGGAACAAAAGGGGAATTTGCTGATGCTGGACTCTGCAGTCCGTGGAGGGAATTGTTAATGAGAGCAGCGCTGGGAGATATATATATATATATATATGCGTGTGCTGAGGGGCTTTTGAAGGTCCCAGCAGTTGCAGGCCACCTGAGCAATTCCAGAACCTTCCAGGAGAAAGAGACCCAAAACAGGTGTTGTTTCTCCTCTAAGGCTGGACTTCCTCTCCCCAGAGAGAAATGCAGCCAAGGAGGGAGCAAGAGAGCGCCAAACAGCTGCAGCCTCCCAGAATAGATGACTGCTCCGCACCGAGCGACGGAGAGCTTCACGGCCGAGAACAAATCATTCCTCCAGTTTTCTGCTCTCTGGACAGCGGCACCAAGCATTTTGGTCCCTTCCTGACCTCTATTAGTCCTTTGGGAAGTTGTTTTCAGAATTAGTTTGCACATTAATGTAGGCGCATTTTCTGAGCAGAAACATGTTTCCTATTCAGGGAAGACTGTTCAAGCACATATCACACCATTTCCTCTACAGGAAACAGTATAGCTATAGATATAGATGTAGATATATAAAGCCAAAAGGGTGTTTTCTCCGTACAAAAACCACATGATACAGCCAAGAGAAACTTGCTGAAGTGTGAAGGAAGTTGCCATCTGCCTTGTAGCTGTTTGTGTCTTTTCCGGTAGAGAACCCCAGAAAAACCCTTTCTTGATTCAGGGTGCATTTATGCTCCAGAAATAATGCGGTTTGACACCAGTGTAAGCGCTGTAGCTCCATTCCATGGAATTGTGGGATTTGTAGTTTTTGTAGTTTGGCCTTCTCTGCAAAAGCATGCTGGTGCCCCCCCTGAACTATAAATCCCAGGATTCTGTAGGAAGGAGCCGCGGCTGTGGATGTGTGTCAGACTGCATTATTTCTGCAGTGTAGATGCACCTTTAGAAACATGGTCATCCCAAAGTCCATGGTCATCCCAAAGTCAACATGCTCTAGGGGTACTTCAGTTCAGCCCTGGGAAAAGTTACTTTTTTGGCTATAGCAGCAAAAATGCACTAATTGAGAGAGAGAGAGAGAGAGAGAGAGAGAGATGCAATCTGGGAAATGACAACAGATCTAATTTGGAAAAAACAATGTTTCCCCAGCGGTGGCTGCTAGAGCCCTTGAAGCCCAATGTCTGAGGAGGGGAGGGGGCTTTACCTTGATGCCGGCACTTCGGCATTTGCCCACGGCATCAGGGACGGCCGCTCTGGGGGGGTCGATCATGGACATGAGCCCCACGAAGCAGAGATTGTCGGTGCAAAAGTTGACATCGTCACAGTCGAAGGCAAAGCCTTTGGGGTACTGCTCCTCCGGCATGAAGTAGTGGCAGAAACCTACCAGGGCAGAAGGACATCTTTAAAAACAACAACAACAACTTGGGGCTTGTCCCCGTGGAACCTATCTTGATAATCCAAAAGTTTTTGTTTGTTCATTTGTGTCTTTGAGCCTTAAAAGGGCCAAACAGAAAGGGTCATATGTGGCCCGAGGGCCACAGTTTCCCGACCTCCCTGTTGAGAGCTTGAAGCCACATTTGTCCAAGAGAGAAAACAACCAGGAACCTCTTAGTCACTCAGATCTGGACACTGAGATCTGGGATGGGGCCAAAGCAAAGGGCTTGCTGCTTCACCTTCTAGAAAAGGTTGTTGCTATTGTGTGTCTTCAAGTCTTTTCTGCCTTATGGCAACACTAAGGTGCAGGACTTGCCTAAGGTCACCCAGTGGGTCTCCATGCCTCATTGGGGATTTCAACCCTGATCTCCAGAGTCATAGTCCAATGCTCAAACCACTGCACCACCATTTCTGCCTCTAGAAAATTTACTATTGGTCTTCCAGAGAAGTCCTCTGGCTCTCAAATTGTCATCCTAAATTTGCAAGTGGTTTTAAAGGAGATATTTAGGATGCTGAACTTTATTCCCAAAAGAGAATATTCTCTTCCTTTAAAGCAATGGTTCCCAAACCTTGGTCCTGCAGGTGCTTTGGATATCAGTATTCCCAGCATTCCTGACAGTTGTCCAAGCTGGCGGGGGCTTCTGGGAGCTGAAGTCCAAAACACCTGGAGGACTTAGGTTTGGGAATCACTGCAATAAAGGATAGCAAAGGCAGCAAGCTGGTCTTTGCAGGGGTCTAATTCTCTGCTCCCTTCCCAACTCAATTGGGAAGTGAGGGGTGTGTGAATGGTATCAGGTGAGACCTCAGAGAAGGGTGTCACTCATTGTGGGTCCCTAAGGAAATGAGTGGTAGTGGCATCAGGAATGTGGAGGACTCAGGTCTACACACACACACACACACACTACTGCCACTCATCTCTTTGGAGACCCACACAGGAAATGAACGGCAGCAACGGTGATGGGGACATGGAGGCCTGAGTTCTGCTACTCTGCACCAAGTGTAAAGCATGCCCAGTGCCCCACTGTCCCAGCTTCCACCAGGGAACTGGCTCCCCCTCCGATCCGTACCCAGGACCCGCTCTCCAAGTCCCCCCAGCTCCAGGTAGGCGTTCTGGAAAGCCTCTTTCAGTTCCTCGTCCAGCGGCTGCTCTTTGCCTTGGAAGAGGATGGTGGAGCACCGGTCCAGGATGCGCTCAGGGGCCCCCTTCATCACCAGAAGGTAGCGGTTGTCGTTGGGGTCTTCCGTCTCGTGGATCGAGAGCTGGGACACAGAGAGAGAGAGAGAGAGAGAGGGAAGGGGAAAGAGACTCAGGGCTTCGGCTAAACTCATCCAAGAACCCCCCCCCCCCCCAACCAACTTTCCTCCACAATAGGACTATGGTTCAAGGCAGTGGTTGTCAAACTCTGGTCTCCCAGGTGCCTTGGACCTCAGCTCCTAGAATCCCAAACTCTGCTCTGGGACCCACAGCAACAAACTCCAACTCCCAGAATGCCATAGCCTTGAGCCAGGGCAGTTAAAGCAGTGCCAAACCAGGTTATTTCTCCAGTGTGGATGCTGCCCCAGTTTTCTACATGTGATGAAGTATTGGGGCTTTTAACATAGGGGAAGAGGGGACCCCCACATCTGCTGCCCAAAGTGGGGCAGCCTAGGATGCCACCATCTGCATCCCCCCCAAATTGTGTGCAAGGAAGTCCATTAGCAGGAGCACTCACAGCGAGGCATGCTCTCCTGAACAGAGGCAGGCAGGCTGGGGGTTGCATTGCAAAATGTAAAAATCTTACAGATCAGCCCCCTGAACTGGGACACTGTGAGCCACTTCTGAGGATGTAAATGCGGCTCATGAATATTTAAGTCTCTGGGCATTTCATGCACACAAGCTCCTTTTTTAAAAATGCTTTTCAGTCTGTTTGATCTCTCATTTTTATTTTTTGGTTATATTTGGCTCTTTTGACAACTTATGTCTCAAGTGAACTGGATGAAACAGCTGCAAACGAAGCCCCTGGCAGGCATCATGGCCACCCTTATGCAGTCTCTCATTTGGATTACAACTCCCAGAATCCCTAGGAACCTGCCTGGAGGATTTGGGGAATTGTTGTGCAAAGTGCTTCTCTTCCCTGTTCTCTGGTGTAGTGCTCAATTCCTATGGACAAGACATCCAAAGATATATATATATCCTCATCCTCCTGCACCAAAATCAGATTGAAGAGCTGCTCAGCTGCTCAGCTTCTGAAAGCGGAATGGCAGGCTGCCATTTTGTCCTTTGCCTCAGGCAGCAAAAGCTCTTGTGCCAAGCCTGGGACAATGCCAGGGCAAAGCTGGGTGGAAAACACTCACATAAACCAACCCCACACAACTGAGACGGGCACGAACCCATCCCAAGGGGGGCTCCCAGCCACCCCCAACCCACCCCCCATAAGTCCCTGGAGGGAGTCCTTCCCAAAGTCCATCATTCCAGGCCACTGACCGCAGGGAATCCTCTCTAATCCCCACCAGCTGTCAGCCAGGGAGTCGGGATTAAGGCTGATGGGCCTGAGATTGTGGGGCTGCGTTGGGACCACTGACTCACTTCTCCCCATGGGAATGAGGGAACGGAGGGGGCAGGATCCACCCCCCAAAAAAGCCAGGTTCCCAGGCCACGCTCTCAAAAATCTTGGCCATGAGTGTGGATTGCTCTCTTCAAGTTAACTCTGATTTATGGCAACCCACTCCTAGGGGTTTCCTGCCAGATGTCTTCAGAGGTTTGCCACCATTGCCTGCCTCTGGGGCTGAGAGAGTGGGCCTTGTCCATATGGTGACTTTCCATGGCTGAGCACAGATTCGAACCCAAGTCTCTCAAAGTCCTAACACTCAAAACATGGTGGATCATGCATGTGAATTCTCACTCTGCAAAGCTGGAAGGAAAGCATGTGTCATTCAGACCTGACACAGCCCTAAATGTTATAGGGCACATTAACAGGAGAGGAAAAAAAACACACAAGGCATGTTTAATGCAACACAGCCATGGGTTCAGGCAAGGTAAAGGGAAGTAGGTTGGAATAGAGAAAGCCAATTAATGCCAGACTCTCTTAAAACCTGGTCTGTGGAAATGACACAAAACAGACCTCTGCTCAATTCCAGACTTCTTGGCCTAATGCTGGACAGGGCCTGGGAAAATTACTTGTTTGGACTACAACTCCCAGAATCCTTCAGCTAGGACACTTTTGCTCACAAAAGCCAGCAGCTCTGCCATGAAGGGAACGTGGTAGTTATTAAGAGGCGAGTTAAAAATCTGGATATCATCATCATCATCATCACCATCATCTCTTCGGTGGCCTGCACTCCAGAGGTGGACAATGAAATGAGTTTAAGACACTGCAGAAGAGCAAAAGTGAACATTAATGGTTCAATGTGAATGGTTAAAGTGGTGGTGATGATGATGGATAATACTGATAGGGAAACCTGTGAAAAGCATATCAGATGGCCCCAGAGAATGTGAGCAAACTCTAGAAGAACTTCAGTGCCGTTTGCTACTTGGTGTTGCTATTACGTGACGTTATTACCTTAGCAGGTCTTTTAAAGAAGGTTTGCAGAATGTGAGCAACCCTAAAGAAGGAGTTTGCTACCTGGTGTGGATACTACATGACGTTATCTGGCATTACGTTAGCAGGTCTTAAGGTGAGCAACCCTAAGGTCTTCAGAGGAAATTGGCAATGGTGCCGCTTTCCACCTTTGGCGCAGTACGGATTCTTTCCAGGGTAAGGATGCAACGCCTGCTGCTCTCTGCTTTGCATCAGCTTGGCATCTCCATTTGGGGGGAAAGGACAGGGCGGGCCCCAAACCTTCCCTACCTGATATTTGTTGGTGGAGTTGAAGGGGATCTCAGCCACTTTCTTGTTCTTTTCCCTCATCAGCTTGACTGATCCAGAGGAGAGCTCAATGCATTTCAACAGGGCTGACTCAGAGGCGTCTCCGGCTACATCGCGCTGCGTCAGACAAGAGAGGGAAGGGGGGCTTCAGAGGTGGTCAGGGCCACTCAGACCTTTCAGAAACGCTCTCTTCCTCTGCCACATTCATCTTTGGCTCGGCCATATGTCATGCCAGTTTCACAACCGCCATACCCTCTCCTGTGATATTACCATACACCCCACAGAGTTGTAATCATTGAATCATTTTCAAAGGAGTGGACAGAAAAGAACAGATGGCCCTTCTTGCTCTGTCCCTCCAAGGACATGTTTGGAGACCTTGTTATTTCCTATGGCATGGCCCTCAATCCCCAGAGACGCAACCCATGCCCCCCCGCTGTCCCTCATGTGGGATGGGTTGCCGCTCTCTCACCTTGAGGATGGGGATGTTCTCCTGGCCCCCCTTGAAGACGGCACGGTTGCACAGCCCTGCGATGTGGGACAGGGCCACCCAGGTGGCAGAGCTCTTGTCGAAGGCCGTGCCTGGCAAAGGGAAGGACAGAAAGAAAGGGGTCAAAGCTCAGGTGAAGGGTACCTAAGGCCCCTACTCACAAACACACACAAACACACCTCACACACAAAGCCCTCACCAGACTGGTCCTCTGTAGTATCAGCCTCATGGATCTGGTTGTCGAACCACATGTGGGCGACGGTCATCCGGTTCTGAGTCAGGGTCCCTGTCTTGTCTGAGCAGATGGTTGAGGTGGAACCCAGGGTCTCCACAGCCTCCAAGTTTTTCACCAGGCAGTTCTTGCGCGCCATGCGCTTGGCTGTGAGCGTCAGACACACCTAGCAGGGAGAAGACATGCAATGCAACCGGTCCTGCAAAGATCTTCTAGCAAATGTCTTCACATTTCATGATCTCCCAAGAGGAAATGTACAAGAAGCACTGGCTCCAGGTCCAGCCACAGACCGACCTCCCACACCATCAACTCAGTGTCCAGCCGTGGTACTCACAGTGACAGTGGCCAGGAGCCCCTCTGGGACGTTGGCCACAATGATGCCGATGAGGAAAATGACCGCCTCCAGCCAAGTGTAGCCCAGAATGAGGGAGAGGACGAAGAAGGAGACTCCCAGAAAGACAGCCACGCCAGTGATCAGCTGGATGAAATGCTCGATCTCCCTGGCGATAGGGGTCTTGCCGACCTCCAGGCCAGAGGCCAGTGTGGCAATTCGGCCCATCACAGTGCGGTCCCCAGTGGCAACAACAACTCCTCGCGCGGTGCCTGGGGGAACAGGGAGGGATGGTGGGCTCCACAACCGACTTGACATGGGATTTATACTGGTTTAGTTGCCATGATGGCTAACCCCAAAGAACTGGGACTCGGTGTTCTTCTGCTGCTCAAGATGTCATGGAGTCCCTGGAGTCCCCTATCCCAGTGGTCCTCAAATATTTTGGACTTCCACTCTCCAAATCCATGCCTATTGACTAAAATGAGTGGGGCTTCTGGGAGCTGAAGTCCAACACATTTAGAGGACCAAGTTTGAGATCTCTCCCCTTGTTGGACCTTATGCAGCTTGGACCATTTGGGGCTCTAGAGTACATTGTAATGCTTTCAAAGCTCTCCTCAGGTTCTAGTTGCAAGTAGATGGTGGGCTCTCCTTCTTTGGAGGTCTTTGTTATAAACCTCCAAATCCTGTTATTAAAGCCTTCCTGAGTGATGGCTATCTCACAGGTGTAGATGGCCCCTATGCGTGTATTTCCAGCTTAGCATTCTGTTTTCTGATATCCTAGCCTATATCCTTTCCCAACAGCCATAAACAAGAGGATCCAGGCCACAGTGTGCCCATACCTTCTACGCAATTGGTGGAGAAGAAAGTGATGTTCCTTGTCTCCAGTGGGTTGTCGTGGGTGCAATCCGGGGATCGGGTCTGTGGCTCTGACTCGCCAGTCAAGGAAGAATTGTCCACCTGGGCAACAGAAAATGCCATGCGCTTAGTGAAATCCTTGCATATCTGTTATCTTGATTTCTTTTATTCAAATGGGTGCGCTGCTATTTGAGATTTTCAAATCCTGAAACCCAGGATGGAAACACCAGCAAAGATCTCAGTGTGTACCTTTCAGAATGAATTTAAATGTTCAGTCCTGAATGACAAAGACTTTGCAGATGATAAAATTCCAACAAATCTAAATCGCCTCCCTACAAGGAGCATCCCAGGCATGATATTCAAATATGTGGCTGGCATATCATTTTGCCACAGCTTGGGAAAACTACTGGATATGTACTAGAACACCCAAAATCATGGCCAGTGGCCCTGCTGATGGCAGATTCTGGGAGTCCAAATCCAGTAATGATTCCAAGCACTCCTTTTGACCCTCCAGCTGTTATTCGGTTGGAAATACAGCAAACGGCACCATCGGTGAAGGTTTGAGGTCCTCCAAAACAATGAGATGAGAGAAAGGAATGCCTGTCGGTGGACCTGAGATGCCGAGGGCTTCTCACCTTGCATCCATGGGCTGAGATGATCCTCAGATCTGCTGGGACCCTGTCTCCTCCTTTCACCTCCACCAGATCACCCACAACCACGTCTTCGGCGTTGAGCTGCATCTTCTCGCCTTCCCTGATCACCAACGCTTGCTGCAGGATTAGAGGCAGGATCAGGGAGACAGGCAGACAGGCCCCTTGGGTTCCCAACTAGTGGGCTTCACCTCCAAAAATGCATCGTTTCAGAGCACAGACTCCAAAGAGGAGTAGTTTGCAATCCATATTTCTGCTCATCGCACACACAATAGCACTTGCAATGCTCAAAGGCCCATTGCAACACTGGGGTCCTGTTAGTGAGAATACACCTACGCAACTCTGATTTTTGCACAGGTTTGTCTTGTTTTGGAAAGGATGGTGCACAGCTATACAAAGGGAGGACCAGAAAAAAGGGAAATTGGAGCATCAGAAGTCATGAATGGTTCAAGGACCCCACCATTTAGGGAATGTTTCTCCTTTGCCTCTCCCAGTCATTAAAGGGCCATGGGGATGGACTTACAGATACTTCTGGTTTCTGCGTTGGCATTTTTTTGGCTATTTATGGGGCCCCCTGAGGATCCCAGGAGTAGAAAACTGGCTCCTGGAACCACATGATTGCCAACTTGGTCTAAGTGAAAATGCATTGTGCATAACTGTCCATGTTTTTAGAGCAGATGTGCAAGGAGTGCAGTGACACTTGGATGTGAAAACATGATGCCTAAGGTCTGTTTCTTGCAAATGTCTGAACATCCTCAGGAAGAATGAAACATGGGGAAAGGTGAGCAACCTGTTGGGCTGGCAGCCTTGCTTACACACCCCTTCTGCTTTTTCCCTACCTGGGGCACCATGTTCTTGAAGGACTCCATGATCTTAGAGCTTTTGGCTTCTTGGTAGTAGGAGAAGCAGCCAGTGATGATGACAACAGCAGCCAAGACGATACCGAGATACAGCTGTAAAAAAGGCAGGAGCAGGGAAAAAGGAAGGATCAGAAGCCACGTCCCTTTTGGGGTCTGAATTCAAGCGGATGGAGATGACATTCAAAGCCCTGAATGGCCTGGAGCCATGATGAGCGAGGGAGCGTCTTGCCTTATGTGCTGTGGAACCCTGGTTATGGGACAACCTCCTCTTAGAAGCCCGACTGGTGCCAAACCTGGAGTCATGCCAACGATAAATAAAAACACTAAAAGCCTTTGAAGCCCAGTGGGTTCTATCCAAGTACAGACACCTGCATGCCTTCAAATTGCACTCTTTAATGGCCATAGTCCCATTCTATGGAAATCTGGGATGTGTAGTTCCGCAGGGTATTTAGAAACCCCTACCAAAGAGCTCTAGTACCTCACCAACTGCAAATCCCAGGATTTTGTAGATGTATTTTGTAATAGAAGGATGGATAGTATATAGGGGGATGGAGGGATGGATAGAGGAATAGAAGATAGATAGATAGATAGATAGATAGATAGATAGATAGATAGATAGATAGGCATCTTGCCTTCCCTCTCCTGCCCCCCAGACCCGTAATACCCATCATCCCCACCGTCCCTCCTTCCCCTCCATCACTCACGTTGTCCCCCGCAGGGTCGTCCTCGGTCCCCGCCTGGATGCCGTAGGCCAGGAAGCAAAGGATGGCCCCAATCCACAGGAGGATGGAGAAGCCCCCAAAGAGCTGGCGGCAAAACTTGACCCATTCGGGGGTGGTGGGTGGCGGGGTGAGGGCGTTGGGCCCGTCTCGGGCCAGGATTTCTTGGGCTTTGCTGTGGGTCAGACCCTGAGGAGGAGGCAGAGAAGCGGTCCATGGGGTCTGTGCACTAAGATGGGCAGGACTAAGGCTAGCCCACATCCCTTCCTCTTTCCAGCTCTGGTCTTTAAGCCCATCGCTCAAACCACTACACAACAATGGCTTGTGATCTCAGCAAATGTAATTCTTACGCTCGAGTGTGTGTATTTGGGGTCATTGTGGAAATTGGTATCTCCTTCCTCCTTCTGCAACAACCAAAGCAAACCTAGGAGTCGCTGCATCCTGAGACAGCCGACCCCAACAGCCATTCTGTCATGTATTTCTATTTCTACCTGGGCAAGGTTTTGGTAAGTAAAGCTACTTTTATGTGTTCTACAAAGAAAACTAAGCTGTTTCTTTTCTCTATTAGACCCTGTGAAAGGTAGCCGTGGGACTGGTTGTTGTTCAGCTTCTGCTTTGCCAATCTGATTACTCCGTTTGAGAGATCCAGTACTATCTCACACATTTCCCAAACAAAACCCATTTGCAGCTCTTGAGAAAAGCAAATGTAGCAGCACCCCAGTTTGGGAGAAGGAGCCCCTCTTTACCTGCACACAGTCTGTGTTGTATTTTCGGCACACCTCCTCGATGGACATTTTGTGCTCGGTCTGCAGGAAGGGAAAGGAAACAGAAAAGCAGAAGCCACTTTACAGAGTTATCTCCTCTGTCATCTCCTTCCAGCATCTCCAGCTGCAAAATTAGACGTCCCCCAAATTCCCCCAAACCAACCGTTCCAGCCGTTGCTCTGGACTCACCATCGCCACTTCCTTCTTGAGATCATCGAGATCTCGGACCTTCTGCTGCGCCTTGGTCTTCTTGGGCGAAGAGCTGTCATCGTTCTTGTCTTGCGTGGTTGCCACGCGGTAGCTGTCGGAGCGCCCGTACTGCGGAACGGAGGGGAAACCGCGTTCTGACACCACAATTTCACAGGGGTTGGAAACACTTTGGGGGTTTTCCTTAGGGATGCAGCCCTGGCCATGTTGGCCGGGGGATTCTGGGAGTCCCAGAGAGGCAACTTTTCCAAGTACTGGAATTTCCCAGGACCCAAAAACAACCGCTACTGTCACCCCATCCATCTAAATCCAACCAAAACTGGGAATAAAATGTTGCAGAACTATGGAAACATTGCTTTGCCAAGTTGGACTGTGTAGTAGGCAATGCCTGGGTCAATGTATGTAATAGAGAAAGTACCACAAAGCATTCAGAGACACACATACAAATGCACCGCTGTTCAGCTATCTGGTCACATGAGTATCCCAAAATTCAGGAGGTCTAGGAAGCAAGTGTTCAACAGAAGCCAACTGGTGAGGCTAGCTGGGGATGTTGGGAGCTGCAGTTGGAGAGGGCTGACTGCCATGCCATAAGGGCAGAGA
>NC_056530.1:24820076-24889294 GCF_019175285.1 Sceloporus undulatus
AGGAGGAGGGTTTTCTTGGTGGATACTGGGCAAATGCATTGCTCTGGTGACCCACCAAAGCCTGAATCTGAGGACCTCTTCCACATGCGCAGCAAGACTTTGCTCACACAGAGAGCGCAGTTCATTTAGAAGGCAGAGACATGAGGAGCCTCCAGATTCAGAGGCAGTGCACCTCTGGTTACCAGATCCCAGGGCCATGATCTTTGTGCCTCATTTGTGGAGCAGCGAGGATCCCTGATAGGATCCAGCAAGGCAGGGCTTTTTCCTTAGCCTTAACCTGGGACTGATGCATTCGTCCAATACTTCCATGCTTATGTCTCATTTATTTATTTCCTTTCTCATTTATGTGGCTTTTGCAAGAGTCCTCCTTCTAGAAATCCAGCTAATTCAAATGAAGCCCTGTCTCCATCCTCTTTGAAAGGGTTAGGGTTACTGCTTTGGATGACAGGACCAGGAATTGCCCAGCAAAACATATTTTGAGCAGATTCTAGTTATAGTCCCAACAAACAACTTTCCGGTTTATAGTTATAGTCCAAAACTTCTAAGTTGCAGCTCATCAGCAAAACAATGCTGTGAATGTGAAGCCGTCTTCAATGGTGAAGGAATGCAGAAAGAGAGCTGCTGGAGGCAATAACATCCAAAACCCACAAAACAGAGATATCTTTATTGGACCAACCAAATTGCACAAAATATGCAATGCAACCTTTCTAAGCCTCATTGGCTTCTTCATGCGGCAAAGGAGTTAAAAGCTGCACAAGACAGAGGCAACCTGGATCTCGAAGGAGGTTCCCCTTTTCCTGGACTTTGCGGCTCTTGGTTTCCCAGAGTCCAGAAGGAATGGCCTCTGCCTCCATAGAAAGCCTTCCCTGGCCTCTTAAACGAAAAGGACAACAGCAATGTTTCGAGAAAAGGTAGTTTTGTGACTTTATATTCTATAGCACAGTTAACGCTGTTTCCAACTGCATTCATTTTGCCTAAGTGTCTTCTCAAAGGAAACTACAAGCAATTTTAGAAATCCTCTTCCCATTGTGAGAAGGTTTTTGAAAACCAGGTTTGAAGGCGATTTGCAGCTTGGGGCTTATTCTGCGTAAAATTCACACACAGCTGTTTTGTATCCAAACAGCATTTCTATGCCAAAATAGTATTTCCTCAGCAGAAGATGTTGTTGGGTTTTTTTGCAAACCAACAATGTGTGCATTTTCCAGAGAACAAACCCCCAAATACAGCATTTTCTATGTTAGAAACAACATTTTCTGCAAAGGAACGCACAAAAACAACTGCAGACAATTTTTGCACAGAACAAATCCCAAATTGCAAAGATTGTCTCCTCATCCCAGGATTCGTTTCATCAGGATCTCTCATTAACTGCCTTTGAATGCTGGGATTTCCAGTTCAATGAGGCCCAAATGGCATAGAGGTTTGAATGTTGGCATATGGCTCTGGAGACCAGGGTTCGGATCTCTGCTCAGCTGTGGAAACCCATTTGGGGAAGTCACACTCTCTCAGCCACAGAGGAAGGCAATGGCAAAACCTCCTCTGAACAAATCTTGACAAGAAAACCCCGTGATCTTAGGATCACCCTAAGTTGGAAATGACTTGAAGGCACGACACAACAACCACCACCACTAACAGCAATGATGCATAGCCCGGCCCTTCCACACTACACAGTTATATCACTCTGATTCTGCTTTATCTGTCATTGCTCCAACCTCTGGAAACCTCTGGAATCCAATGGCAATAACAAGGCACTAATGCTCTCTGGCTGAGAGTTTGCATCTCCTCTCCAAACTCCAAGTATTTCCTAAGATGGAGCCATGGCAGCCGCAAGTGTGAAAGAGACCTGTGTGGTCTGGAGTTTCATACGCTCGCACACACACAATTGCACTATTGCACTATGGGGGGGGGGGAGTTGCCAGGCCTCTTCAGAAACCTTCAAAACATGTTTATTCTACGTATGTATGTATGTATATGGAATATCCAGTCAAGCCCCAGCCTATATATAGGCCACCTAATACAAACGATATTTCTCTATTGTTGGTACTTTGCAGATCTGGTCTTCTGGGTTGCAGGACAGGAACTAGGGAGAGTCTGATATTAACTTGATGTATACCTTTGTCAGAACAGGACAGGAATGTAAAAAATGCATGCGCACACCAGACGTGAGAATGACTCTATCAGGCCCCATTAGAGATCTCTGAAAACGATGTCTGCATGCATCCTCACATGACCTTCCATCTCCAAAACGCGTCTGGGAGAAGACCCAGCCTTGACCGAATAAAAACAGAGAGACGGGTCTGTTCTGAACGAGAAAGGAGGAGACGTTTGGCTATGCGCTCCTTCCACCTCCAAAACTGAGAGATGGGCAGGATCAGTGAATCAAGATTCGTGTCCGGAGGCCATGCTGTGACCTTGGCTGACCTTGAGGCGCCCTTCCCATCCCAGCTGGGCCCAAAGGCCAAAATGGGGGAAGCCCCTGAGCCTTGACCCCTGATGGAAGCCTGGGATCTCCCCACATGGGGTGAGCAATGGGGAAAGGGATCCCGCAACCCTACACCAGCCGCCCCCAATTCCTGGCTGAACCTTTGCCAAGCACCTGGGGCATTTGGAAAGGGTGGCATGAGAGCCACCTGCCAGGCTCACCTGCCCTGCATCACACAGACAGAAAGGGACAGGGCCACATTAAGTAATAGAAGTGCGCGCACACACAAGTGGTCTCAAGTGCAGAGAATCCCACCCAAGGTGCACATACCAAGGCCCTGAGGTTATTCTGTGCTCACACTTTTTGTCCATGCATCTACACTTACACAAGTAACCTCAAAGAAAGGCAGCAAAAAATAAGGGAGACTCCCTCTCCTTGCATACAGTCCCAATGGCCAAAGCACTTCTTAGGCAGGCATACCCTCTGTGCAACTAAGGGCAACTGCAGACACACATGGGTTCACCATTGCACAAATGGTGTGCAAGCACAACCCAGATTCAACTATCCCTCCATCCATCCATCCCTTTCTTCATATCCTGCTTTCTCCCCACAAGAGTGAGAACCTCAAGACATCTTAACTGCATGAAACATGCATTTCAGAATGTAGATGGAAAACAAGTATAACCCTAAAACAGAGAAGCCATGATGCAAAACATAAAATATATATGTGTTTCTATGTTACATAAAGAACAACTCGGTCCACACTCAGCAAAGGAGGAGGGAGGCTCAGAAAGATTATTGTTGCCTCCCTTTTAAAAAACACTCAAATTGTGTGCAAGAAAAAGAGAGAGAAATGGCTCATGCTGCAATGCCATATCCATCAAGGAGCCACATCATGGATTCCTATCTGTGCCAGGGCTGCCAGGAACGCGAATGGTGCCCGCCTTCTCTTTACTGCAGTGCAGAGGTAAAGGCACCCACCATTTTTGGTCACATCCAGCTTATTAAAAAAGGGGTTCAAGAAAGTGGGTGTCATGCCCAGCCCAGCCCCCCAAACCCCCTTCTGCATGACTGTTCAGTCTCTGGGGGAAGGACTGAGGTTACTGGGTGGGTGTTTTGGGGAGAAGGGGGTTGCCATGGTAGGGAAGGGTCATGCCCATCTCAGAAAGGGGTCTCAGGGAGGAAGGGGGATGCAACGCACCCCACAAGGTGCCCACCAGGCCTTATTCTGGCTCTTGGTGGGACCAAGTGCCACCCCCATATTCTGCAGCGTTGCGGCGGAAGGAAGGAAGGGAGCGATCCCTGGCGCAGTGCCAGTGCTGCAGCAGGGCTCACTCGCCGCAGAGGCCCATGCCAAAGGGAGGATGATGAAGATGATAATGATGGAGCAAAAGAGGACCAGGAGGTGGAGGGAGGTCTTTTGTTCCCAGAGAGGCTGCCTGCTTTTGCAAGGCTCCAAAGGGAATCCAGGGCAGTGGGGAGGAAGAGGGTCAGGGTGACCCAGCTATAAAGGGACAGATGGAGGCCAGGCTGGGAAGGGGGAGGAGGGGAGGCAAAGGCAAAGGCAAAGGCAAAGGGGGTGGGAGGCTCTGCTGCCCCCAATAATGCCAGGGAAGCCTTGGGATGAGCAGGAGAGATGCACTGCAGGGGGGTTCCCCAAGGCCTGGAGAGAATTACTGAGGGGGGCTGCCTGGGAGGGAGATCCTGAAGATAACATGGAAGGGACTTTGTGTTATGATGATGATTATTAAACTTAGGCCACCAGGCCCCCATCCCTCCACCCTCCTGCCTTGCCATGTCCCTCTGGCAGCCAGACGCCCGCCTCCCTCCCTGGCTTTGCTGCAGATGGCTGGCCCTGATGGAGATTCCCTCCCTTTCTCTGCAGAGGCACCAAATATAGGAAAGAGGGCAATGCAGGGGGGGTCTAATGTGGGGGGAGCCCAGGAAGCAACCGGAAGGAGAAAAACAGGCTGAGAGGACCTCATTTTTGGGAGGTGTGGGGAGGGAGGGGGCATGGTCACCTTCCTTGGCCCCCAACCCTGCTGAGAGAGAGTCCAGATCACCTCTAGATCCTCCTCTCCCCATTGAAACCCCCTTTCCTCCCTTTCCCCAGCTCCATCCTCTGTCTCTCCTTCTCTTTGTCTTTCTCCTTCTTTGCAAGGTTACAGCTGCTGCAATGGAGCCATGTTTCTCTCTCTCTCTCTCTCTCTCCTCCCTTCGTGACAGAAAGAAAGGAGGATTAGCTGCTCTCTGCCCATATGTTTCCTCTCCTCCTCCCCCAGCCTTCTCCATTCCCTTCATCCCCTCTGCTTCCCTCCTTTCAGTCCTTTCCATCTCTAGAGAGTGACATCCCATGTTCCATATTTTGGCCCACAACTGTTTCTCTTCTTCTGGAAGGACTCAGGGATGGATTTATGGGGAGAAACCACCCCTAGAATCCCCTTCTAGGTGCCTTCAAGCCCCCTCTGGACTTATGGGGAGCCCTTGGATTCAGAGGGTTTCTTTAGGCAAGGAAAGCTCAGAGGTGCTTTTGCCAGTTCCTTCCTCTGAGACGCTCAGAGATAGAACTCTCTTGGCCTGTTTCAGCCAAACAGGGAAATGGGAGCAGGAATGGTAGATTCCCTCTAAAGGTCCCCAAAGGCAAACTCCAAAACCCACAAAATTTCCCTTCCAGTCCCCAGATTTCTAGCATTGCAGAAAGTGAGATATAGAAAACTGCCACTCTCTGTAACTCTTCCTTCCACTTGGCCTTTTGCCCTTCTCTTTGGGTGCCACACAAGAGAGCCAACGTGGCGCAGTGGTCTCTGAGTGTTGGGCTTTGGAGATCAGGGTTCGAAGTCTGCTTTGGCCATGAAACGCATTGGGTGACCTTGGGCTGGCCATACTCTCTCAGCCTCAGAGGAAGGCCAAGGGCAAGCCTCCTCTGAACAAACCTTGCCAAGAAAACCCTATGACGGGTTCATCCTAAATTGGAAAGGACTTGAAGGCACGCAACAACAGCTGGGGGCCTAAGCCATAGTCCTACGTTGGTTGACTGAGGCTGCATTCGCACTGGAGAGATAACCTTGCTACACCCCTGATCCGCCTTTTCTGGACTTCTCCATCACCATCACTGCCACTGTCATCAATTCCTGGGGTGATAAACAGTATTATCACGGAGAAGAGGAGATCTCTTTGGCACTGAGTGGGGGTCCATGTGCCCCCAACGCACATACGCACACACACGCCAGGACGGCCCCCCGCCCTTGCAAGGGAGAGCCAGGCCTGGTGGAATTGGGGGGCCAAGGACAAGAGGGAGGGAGAAGGTGACCTTGCTGTGTCCCCTTGGAGCCGGGAAGGACATGGGTGCCCCACAAGCGGTGGGTGGCCAAGGGGGCGCTGCTGATGCCAATGCCTTGGGCTGCCGCATGCGCGACAGGACACTGGTCCTGAATACCAATGAGGGGGAGATGGACAGAACTAGATCTCTCCCTCTGTCTCTCTGGTTATTCGCATTAGAGCAATTAGGTCTCTTCCAGGGATTCGGACCCTGGCCAAGAAGCAGTCTTGGGTCAAGGTGGCCCATTCCCAGAGTGACCGGGTCTCCTGACTGGACTGTGAAACGTAGCACATTCCAGAGCGAGAGAGAAAATGGGATCTGACCAATGAGAGCTCAAAAGACACATATAAATATATGATTCACCTCATGCGCACATGCCTACTTTTTAGTGGTGCTCAAAATGGGGGACCTTTTGGAATCCCTCCTGGACAGGACCCTGGGAAAAGAGGATGCCAAGCGGCAGGGGGCTTTGCTAGTGGGACCCACTTCCCTGACCCACCAAGAGGGACCCCCTTCGCCCTCCCTCTCCTTCTGCAGGGGTCCAGGGTCTCCTTCCTCTTGTTATTCTTTCATCATTACCATTTGCTATGATGATGATGATGATGATCCCTTTGCCCTCCCTCCTTCTCTGCCTCCTCCATAATCTCCCTTTCCCCCTCCCTCCCTCTCGAACTAAGCAGAGGTGACTCATCCTTTTCTCCTCCATCTCTTCTGGCTGACATTTTGGGAAAGGGAGGGAGGGGAAGGGGCCTGCTCTCTCCCTGGGTCTCTCTTAGCCCTCTGCCCTTCCAGCCAGGGATGCTCCTTAGCCCTCTGCCCTCCCTCAGGCCAGCCCTTCATCCTCTGCAGCCCTGAAACCTGGAAAGGGAGGGGGGTCCCCTTCAGTTCCAAAACCGGGGGAGGGGGCAACCTGGATCTCCAGGACCCCCCCCCCAAAAGGGGAATAAAGAAGGGGCTATCCCTCCGTCCAGGAGCCCAAGAGATGGGTTCCTGCATGATGCGCAGAGAGAGAGAGAGAGAGAGAGAGAGAAGCGAGTCGGCTTTGGTCCCTTCGGGGCGAGAGAGAGACGCGTGTCCGTGTGGATGCCTCTCTGGGCAAAGTGGGCCAACCCTCGCCCTCCCCGTCTGCCGTGTGAACGCTGGACCCGCAAAGGGGAGGGGAAGGTGACCCTTGGAGCTGGGAGGGAAGGAGCCAGGCTGCATCCCCTGCAGGCTTCGCCCCGCAACTGCCATCCCTCCAAGAGCCCCGCGTTCAGACGTACGGGGACCGACACGTGTCATCCCGGGGTCCTCGGGGCAGCCAGGGTCCCGGGGAGCGAGGAGGGCTCCTTACCCCCATGCTGGCGTCTCGGGGGCCTCAGCCCGGCTGCTCCAGGCTCCTCTGGGAAGAAGGCTCGGCCCTGGTCCTGGGTTCGGATCCTGCTGCTGCTGATGCTAATGCTGCTGCTGATGCTGCTGCTGCTGCCGGCGAGGAAGGAAAGAAGGAGGGAAAGAGGCGGCGGGGGTTGCTCTCGCGGCAGGGAGGGAGAAGCCGGCCAATCAGGGCGCGAGCCCGGGAGGCCACGCCCACGACGCCCCGCCCCCTTTACTGCAGAATTCACCTGGCTTTTATGGGGGGGCAGGGTTTGGGGGATCCCCTCGCGACCCCCGAGAGCCCAGAGCCAAAGGGGCGAGGAGGGCAGGAGGGGCTGGGTTTGGGGGAGACCCCTCTGCCTGCCCCCCTTTGCCCCCCCTTGGCAAAGGAATGCCCCACCAAGACCCTCCCCACTCCTTGCCAACCCCCTAAAAGGCCTGGGATCCGGGTCTCCCCTTCAGCCGCACCCCAAGGGACAGCAGGGATGCCCCCCACAAGGATCCATGCCAAATCCCAGGCCAGCCCCCCCCAAAAGAAATACTCAGCCAGGGTCCAAACACAGACTCAGCTGCAAATGCAGAGCCCCTAACAGCTCTATAGTGTATTCCCACACACTTTGCCCAAAGGCATCTTGGAGAAGGGGATGGTGGTAGTGATCAATCATTTATAATGTCCTTTCCATGCGGGTTGCAACTCCCATCATCCCCCAGCCAGCACTTTCAATGCCATCCATGATCCCTTCCCACTTTCCCAAAACCTCTTCTCCCACAAATAACGTAAGAGTACCTGCAGGAGCCCCTGCTCCCTACTCCAGGGTTTCCATCCAAGCTCCCAAGACTCTGGACTCCAGGTCCATGGAGACTGAGTGAGTACAACAGGGAGCCCCGCTTCCAGGCAGCACAAGGCCCCCTTGGCCAGGATGATGGGAATGGCAGCAGACGGATTTGGGAGAGACTTAGAGCAAGCCGTCTTCGGCCAGGTCCTTAGGCAGGGCTGACCTATGGTCTGGTCAGGTATCCATGCGCCCAACTGAGCAGAAGGGAGCACACCCAGGTGCTTTGTGGATGGGCAACTGATGGACTCTGGCCCAAACCAGGCCAATCCAGAAGTGGACATGGAGCGGATTCCAAAAGAACATCCACTTAGAGACCATGGCAAAGCCTTTGCTTGTGTAGATCATGAAAAGTTATTAAGCCAATGGGTTGCCTGCCTGCCATTAGGGCAGAATATGGAGGAATGGAATGGTTTTGAGTTGGCAAGGGTCAGGCAAGGCTAGTGCCACACTTCTTCAACCTCTATGCCAAAAATATCATATGCAAAGCAAGGCCAGACGCAGAGGAAGGAGGCATAGAAATTGGAGGAAGGACATCAACGGTCTGAGATATGCAGAGGACGCCATACTACTAGGAGAAAAGAGCAAAGACTTGGAGCCATGGCTGAAGAAAGTCAAGGAAGAAAGTGTAGAGGGCGGTTTACAGCTGAACATTAAGAACACAAGAACTAATGACCCCAAGTGCTTTATGCAACTTTAAAGCTGACTATGAAGACGTTAAAATAGTTTAAGGTTTTCCCTACCTTGGCTCAGTCATTAATCCGAATGGAGACAGCAGTAAAGGACTCACTTGAGGATTTGGACTTGGAATGGCACCTAGGAAGGAAAGAGACAAGATCCTGAAGGGTCAAGATATAGCATTGAACACAACTGGGATGGTCCGCACAGTCCTATTTCCCATTTCTATGTACAGCTGTGAGATCTGGATAGTGAAGAAGGGATAGGAAGAAAATAAACCCATTTGAAATGTGGTGCTGGGCATAAGTTCTGTGGATTCCATGGACTGCTACAAAGACAGATCAATGGGTCCTAGAGTAAATGAAAGCCGAACTCTCCCTGGAAGCCAAGGTGGCTAAAGTGAGGCTGTTCTACTTTGGACATAGCAGGAGAAGACGTAACTCACTAGAAAAGAAAACAATATGGAGAACTTCTTTACTGTGACATCTGGAATATGGACTATGGCAGAGATGGCAGAGTCTCCATCTTTGGAGGTCTTTGAACAGAATGGGCCTCTCTCAGGAGGGCTTGAATTGTGGATCCTTGCAAGGTGGGAGGCTGGAGGAGATGGCCCTTGGGGCCTCTTCCAACTCTGTGCTTCTATGATTGTATTGCATTCTATGTATTTCGGATTTTGCTGTATTTTGCCGCATGGCCATGAATGTATATTATTGCCAAGAATGGCTACCCCAGAATGTATGTTTCAGCAATGAGTCTGTTCAGATTTCTCCACTGCCACCATCAAACCTTCACCGCAAGCGTCTGTCCATCACAGAATCAGAGAGAAAGACCTTGGTGCAACCAGAGCATTAAGAGTTTGTTGGTTCTTTCCCGGAGCCCAGGTCCCAGCATCACTCCTCCATCTTCTCATCCTTCATCTGGTCTCCATGGCAACCGGATGAGGGGAACCCATGTGACCCAGAGTCACTGTGGCAACCAGGAGGAAGGGAGTTTCCACGGCAGCAAGGGAATTAGGATCCTTGGCCCAGGGGAGGGGGGAGTCACAGGTCCATGGCAGAAAGGGTGGCTGGGATGGGGATGATGGGCCGGCAGTCCTTTAGAGAGACCCCTTTCTAACTCAGACATTTCTAATTTGAATCTCTCATTCAGCTCCTTTCGCAACCCTTCCTCCATCTCCTGCCATATTTAGCTTCCTTCCCATCTGGGAGAGCCAGGGGTGCTTTGCTTTACTGGTGGGGTGAACCTGCTAAGTTACATTTTGGTGCAGGAATCAATACTTGCCTCCAAAGCAAAGCTTGGGGGTGAGACTACAGCTCCCAGCATCCTAGAGGCAGCCACTCCCAGCATCCTCCAGCCAGCATGGCCATTGGCCTAAACTAGCATCCAGAGGAGACCAGGTTGGAGAAGACTATCCTTCAAGGACATGGGCCTCCCTTCTTGTTCTCTCTGCTCATGCCTTGGAAGTTCCTTGGGGCGGACAGGAGGACATGTCCAACCTAAACGGACAAGTGCAGGAACACAGAAGTGAAGAAGAGGGGGAGGAGGAGGAGGAGGAGAAGGAGGAGTTCCTAATAAGATGACTAAGCACCAGAATGAAGTTGCCATAGAAAGGACCTCGGGAGCACAATTGCAAAATGTGGCACTGCTTGGAATGGGCCACGTTCTCTGACGGTCTCTTTCACTTGGGCAGCATCTGCATTGCCGATGGTCCATAATTCCAGTTGGTAGTGCCAGGTAGATTGTGATACCCAGAATGATGTATGAAGATGATGGTGATGATGATGCCAGTTATTTGCAAGTGAAAACAAACAGTTGCATCTGTGAGTGAACTAGCAGAGGAGCAGCAGGGGAGAGAAAACATGTATATTTAAGTCACTGAGTTGGAAGGTACCCCAAGAGTCATCCAGTCCAACCTCAAGAAATAGCAAAATGATAGTAACCTATGGAGACCCTTGCTACTAGATCTGGAAGAGAGAAGGTCACACGGCAGGCAGAAGAACATTTGGAGAGCGTAAGGAAAGGATGGCCTTTTCAGAGAGGCCTCTCTTGTTCTGTTCTCCCTTGGACCCAAAGCATCATCTCTGTGTCTCTCCTCCCTGGCAACTTTCAGAAGAGGGCCACAGACACTGGGCAACCCCAGGGTGGCCTTCACCATGCCAAGACAGCTCTTTCCAGCCCTTGGCTCCTTGGCGCTGGCCACAGCTCCTGAGCAATTATGACTGGCTCATTGTGATTTCCATTATTACAGACATTTCCAGCCACCTTTGGACAGAGCTGCCCACTGTCTCCACTGCGGCAGCTCTTCCTCTTCTAGGCCTGAATCTCCCATCACCAAGCTTTGGGCAGCATTGTTTTCCAAGAAATCTGCAGGGCAATTGCTTTGAGCATTGGATTCTGGAGAGCAGGGTTCGAATCCACAAAAACCCTTGGGCAAGAAGTCACCCTCTCTCAGCCTCAAAGGAAGGCATGGGCACACCTCCTCTGAACAAATCATGACTCAACGCAGTTGGACTGCAACTCTCATCAGCCCTAGGCAGCATAACCAGTGGTAGGGGATGCTAGGAGCTGCAGTCCAGCAATATACAGTACTTGTATCACATGCCCCTGTGTCCCTGTCCTGGTCTGGACTGCAGCTCCCAGCATGCCCTACCATTGGCTATGCTATATAAGCTGGGATGGGAGAGGCACTCCAATAGCAACAGCAAATAATATCATCTGGATCTCTTCCCCATAAACCTATGTGTTCCAGAAATACTTAAACAAATAAATGGCAGTTGGACAATAAAACTCTCATTTGGAAGCTCCCACAGAAAATCCATTAAGGAGGAAAGACCAAATAGCTCAATGATGTCTTTTGACTGGCAAGGCTGAGGCTGTCCATCTAGACCAGGAAGAGGAAACTGGAGGTCACTGGGTCGGCTTGAGCCCCACTGGGGCCAATGGGACCCTCAGGGCATTCCCAGTGGGGCACACCATGACTCCTTTCTTTCTCAACATTGTTTCCTCCCTCCTTCATTCAGAAGTGCTTGAAGGACTCTGGAGATCCAGGTTCAAATCCCAGCTCGACCATGGAAACCCACTGGGTGACCTTATGCAAGTCACACTCTCTCAGCCTCAGAGGATGGCAATGGCAAACCTCCTCTGAACAAATCTTGCCATGAAAACTTATAATAGGGTCATCTTATAGTTGCCATAAGTTGGAAATAACTTGAAGAACCACAATGCTTAGTATCTCAGATTACACAAACACATTTCAACATCAACACCACACACACACAACAACAACATCTCATATGCATCCTAGGAACAAAGCACCATTCATATGGATGGATGGACATTTCCTGCAGAGAAAAAGTGCTAATAAAAGGCTTCTGGATTTGACCCATAAAAGTGAATCTCAGGGATGGAGAAAATCTAACCCCTTCCTTGAACCCCATTTAAACCAGAGATTGTTGGCCTTCAAGTGGCACCAATATTTTGAAATGGGAAAATGAGAACAGTCATCCAGAGGAGAGTTTCTAGACCAAGAACGGTGAAGCTGTTCCTGGAAACAGCCATCACAGCCCCGATCCTCTCCCTCAAACCTTTGCTTCCTGTGAAATGGCCGTCCATCTACGCAGCCGTAGGGTTTGGGGAGGATGAAGGGATACCAAGCCGGCCAAAAGGAGCCCAGACATAATCAATGGCGTGGGCGGTTGGCGTAACTGTCTGGTCTAGCATCCTGTCTCCAACAAAGGACAGCCAGACGGGGCCTAAAAGCCCACAGGCAGAACCAGCCAAGAGAGGCTTTTCTGGCATTGCCTGGAGTCAGGTCCCATCCGTACCCCTTTGGAAAGCGGAGGTCCCACCGGACTATTTATTATTATGGCAAATCACTGTTGGGAGAATCTCTCTGTGTATATCTCTCTCTCTCAAACACACAAACACATTCACAGCCTGATCTGGAGTGGACCAAGGAGCAGATTCCTGGCTTCATTCAGTGGGAGATGGGCATGGTGCCCATTGGCCCCAAGGAGAAGATGGGGAGGCAAAGTCCTTACAAAGGAATGAGGAGGGAAGACTCAGGAGCAGGAGGAGAGAATGAAGCACCGGTGATGCCTGGGTGGTTTTAGGGTTTATAATGAATAGCCTGGGGCGAGAAGGCTTCCTCTTTTGGAGGACAGCCTCTTGCATTCGAGGCTGGTCCCTTTTGCTGACCATTCTGCCCACAAAGCCACTCCTAAGGGCCCACTGGAGGAAAGATGACCAGGCCCAGGAAGGAGGCATGGGAACATGGCTGCCCATGGAAAGCCCTGGGGAAGAAAGGGGGTCTCCCTGGGCCCTCCAGCCGGTCCCTCTTCTTGCCAGGCGTGTGGGTCTGTCTGGGTTGTTCATGCTCGGTTTTGTGCTCTCTCTTTTTCCTTCACTCTGGGTGTTGCTGTCTTCCTCTCTTCCTTCACCTTGATTCGTCCTTCCTTCTCTTTCTCCTTCTTCTGCTGCTGCAGTGGCAAAGCAAGATGCGAGAAGGCGAGGGAGAAGAAGAAGAAGCAGGTGGCCATCCAGAATCCCAGCCCTTCTGGGCTGCAAAGAGGCGGAAAGAAGAAGCCAGGCTCCTTCAGATACACAGGGACCCCCCTTTGCAACACACACGCACACACACCCAAGCCCCCCCAAATGGCCCATTTGTTGTCATCTTCCAGACCAGCCCCCTCCCTCCCTGCCTGCTGCCGTTTTCTGTTCCGGAAGAAGGATGGAGCTGGTGGGATGCTCTCTGCAGCAGAGATTGGAAGATAGATGCTGCCTATGGTTTGCAAAGGAAAAAAGGCGTTTCAATCAGAAGTGGACGGCGCAAAGGAGGGGAGAGACCTCATCATCAGGGCCCCCCACATTAATCCCTCTTTCCACAGTGGAAGTAGGGGAGACAGTCACATTTTGTGAGATCTGGAGGAGGCTTGGGCAGTCCCCTCTTTCCTGCCCCCTTGGAAAGTCTCATCTAGAGTTTGGGGTTTTTGGACTACAGTGACCAGAATCCCCTCCCTAGAATACTAGGGGCTAGATGAAGGATTCGGAGATCCTCTGTCATCCAAACAAATGACCTTTCCAAGATCTGGACTGAGCTGCTTTGTATGTAAGCTGGACCTAAGCCGTATAGGCTGAGCTTTATGGGTCATGACCAGCCCTTTGAATGGTACCCAGAAATAGACCAGTAACCAGTGAAGCCACTTCAATGGGGGACTCATAGGTTTCCAGTAACCGGCTTCTTTCAGCAGAACAGCTGCAACGTTTTGGAAGTTTCCAGACAGTTTCCAAGGGCAGCTCCATGTTTCCTTTTCTCTGATGGAGAAATCCAATGGACAGGTCCTCCGACTTTGCAAAGAAGGAGACCAGAAAAATCATTCATGGCTACAAGTCTTGTATTTGCTATATTTGCCTTTCCTTCGTTGCTTTACATTTCCATCTTTGGCTTCAGGTGTCTAAACTTCAGTATTTTTAAAAGCTCACCTCAAATTTTAAGGTACTGGCCTGCTAGGAATGGGGCCTGGAGGAAAATGTCACGGAGGCAGTGTTCTTACTTGGAGGAGAAATACCATCATCCTGCCCTACTTGGCCCCATTGCTGCACTCCCAGCATTCGGCCAGGGATTATAGGAAGTGAAGTCTAGAGGCCCAAAGACTGAGGAAGGCAGCAAGTTTAGTCCAAAGCCCTGAATTATGGCGGAGAACCCTAAATCCCCTTCCCATAATACAAGTCCCAGGATCCCATAGGACTTGGCATTTATAGTGGTAGCAAGCTGACTCTATGAGCATCACCTGCCTTCATTTATTTACGGTATTTATACCCTGCCCTTCAGTCCTAGAGGCTCTCTGAAATCTTCTCCCATTGCTTCCCAGTGCTAACTGGGCCTTCTTAAAACTGGAAGTGCTGGAGACTGATGCGGCACATGCTTACTCATTGCACGCAGGATACCATCCCATAACCTGGCATGTCTATGAGTGGGGGGAGAGGAAAAAACCCCAACCCTGGAAAGAGGGCCGATCCCTTCTCTGCAGCACCCTTTCCTTGCCAAGAAAGTGCCAAGAGGAGGACTGCAGTGGAAGAAGGCTTTCCTCTTTGCTAATGCCCCGGGGAGAAGCAGCCAGGAGAAGTATAAATAGCCACTGAGCTGCCTTCTGAGCCGCCTGGAGAAATGGCACGAAGAGGAGGAGGAGGAGGAGAGGTCAAGAACTGCCCCATCAGCAGCTGCGCCAGTCCTCCGTCCTCGAATAAAGGCTGGGACTAACCCTCTCCTGCCTCTTTCTAGGTGTTCGAATGAGGTTCAAAAGACACTTTGCGTATGCTCAGGGGTGCCTTTATTGCTAGGGCAGAAGTAGGCAACCCTATGGCTTGGGCTGGAATAACTGTGCTCTACATTTCTAGCACTGCAATAACTTGAATTTCAGCTTGAGCTTTTAGAAAGAGAGTGTAGGCCTTCAAAGGAGGGAAGGGTCCGGCAAAGTGACCAAAATAAAATAAAAAGAGTTGGGGGGGATGGTTTTCAGTGCCCCATTTCTCTGCAACACAAGAAATTTGGGGTCTGGAGGGAAAACTCCCTGGAGGGCAGGATTCCCATTTGGGAAGCAATAGCCCTCAGTTTTTTCCCCTATGCTACATTCCCTCAAGATTGGGAAGGAGAAGGTTAAAGCAACACATACAAACAAACACACAAACACAGCCATGGACACAACTCTGAAAGCAGGGCAGGGATTTCGGGACACGTGTCTGTCTCTTTATGGCCGAGGTTAGCGTCCACATTGGAGAGATAACCCAGTTTGGCACCACTTTTCAGCATCCTGGCTCAAGGCTATGGAATTCTGGGAGTTGGAGTATGTTATGGGGTCTCTGGGCTCACAACAAACTCCAACTCCCAGAATTCCACAGCCTTGAGCCAGAAAAAAGTTAAAGCGGTGTGAAACCAGGTTATCTCTCCAATGTGGATGCAGCCTTAGTGTAAACAGAGTGCCACAGAAGTGGCCAAGGCACATGGCTGACCAATGGACATTGTTACCATTGCACTGCACAATGCACCAAGGCAATGTGCAGAAGCAATGCACATTCATGCTACAGGTGCAATGCTAGTTGGTGCACTGGTGATCAATGCACCATTGGTGACCATGTGGGCTCAATGAACATTTCATCTCAGGGAGAGGCCTTCTCATTTTGGGAGCCAAGTATTTCTGTGCTAACTTTGCACAGAGTTGGTCCTGACTTAGCATAACTGTTTTTCCAAATGGTTCTCAAAGGCCTTTGTGCAATTTAGGACTTACTCCGTGCAAAATCGTCATAGGGCTGCACAGAAATATTATGGTCTGCATAGGGAATAAACAACAACAACTATTTTTTCAAAACAGTTTCAGTGCCTCGGATGGGTCCATGGTGCTGAAATCATAAAACCCTGCGGTGGATGGTTTTTCTGCCATTGCCTGGCATTGGAAGCCAGTGGCCACCACTGAGTCTTTGAGGCCTGCTGGGGGATTCTGGGATCTGTAGTTCTCAAATAGCAACGTTCCCAAGTTCTGCTTGGAATCCACCCTTTCTCTCTCTCTCTCTTTCTCTCTCTCTTTCATCCTTTGTGAAAAAGAAATAAGGGGACTGAGGTGAGAGATAAATGCCCCCCCCCACACTTTAACCCCCTTTGGCCATCTAACCCAAGGGGCAGGGTCCCCAGGGGTCTTCCTGAGTAGACCCTCCATCCCTTTTGGGATGGAGCCCCCTTCCCTCCCAGCCTCCTGACCCTGGGCCTCCCATCCTTCAGCATCCTGGTCCAGAGCTGAAGGTCATCTGTCCTTCATCCCGTCTCCATGGCAACCATTGATTGGCAGGAGGGTTCTGTGTTGGTGTGCATTTGTGTATTAAATGCATGCAAGAGAGGCAGGCGCCTCTGATGCTGATGCTGAGCCAGGCATTGGGGAGGCTTTGGGACTTTGAGAGGCATTGGCAGGGTTTCTGGGGGGGGGGGCAGGGATAGGAGAAGGGGTGTGAGATCCCCCAAACACAGAAAGGGGCTTCTCCTGGGTGCATCTGACTGCCAGCATTGCTGCCCCCCCCCCCAAATCTCAGGCTGCATGGCTTCCCTTCTTCCTTCCCTCTTGAGATTTGGGGGGGGGGACCCACAGATGGGGGGTGGGAGGAGGCAAGATGCCCCCTCCCCGCTGCTCTCTTCTCCAACTTCTTCTTCTTCTCATCTGCCCCCCATTTTCCCCTCTGCCCCAGGTGGAAGGTAGGCAGTCCATTGGGTGGGTGAGGGTCTTAGTTGAGGAGGGGGTCCCAGAAATTGGGGGGACCTGACCTGGGGCTGGGAGGGAAAGAGGGGAAGCCCCCCAAGAGGGGGGAAAGGGGACTGCATGGGAAGACACCCTCCTAACTCCCCCTTGGCATGGGCGGGGGGTCTATTTTTGGGGGGTGGGGGAGTGGGAATAGTCCTCGTTTTTTAGAGGGCCCCTAAAATTGGGGTGAGAGGGTAACAACAGTCCGGGGGGGAGAGAATGGGATTTGCTCTGAGGATGTAGGTTTTTTTTGGGGGGGGGTCTTCAGTTTCTCCATTCCGCCCCCTTGTGGCCGCAAGGAAGATTGCTTGGGGAGATTTGGGGCAATGCAAGAGCTGCCTTCCTTGGCTTTTCCTCTTCCCTTCTGGGATTCTCGAAGAGCCCAGCAGCTATTCCTGGGGTTTCAGCATTTCCAAGAGGAGCAGCAAAGGGCCTGAGGTTCAGAGCCAGGCTGGCAGGGAAAGCCCAAGCCCCCTTCAAGGAACACCTTCCTATACCCCCCCAAAGGAAAAGGGGCACTGGGGGAACTGTTTTGTTAAACTAGAAATCTGTCTTGTTTTAAATGGGTTGAACTGCTAAATTGCCTTGCTTTAGTCGAAGGCTTTCATGGCCGGCATCCATAGGTATTTGTGGGTTTTGGGGGGCTATGTGGCCATGTCTCTTCCACGTAGCCCCAAAACCCCACAAAAAACTATGTCTTGCTTTATCTTGTGAAAAGAGTTGTATGTTTTTAGGCTGTTTAATTATTATTATTTTTAATTGCTTTGATTTTATCATTTTGATGGGATCCTTTGCCCCCTGAGAAGATGCCAAGAGGAAGGATGGGGCATGGAGATCCACATTTTAATTAAAACAAAACAAATTGACCCAAGAGTCCGAAGCCTTAACCGTCTTCTAAAAATGGTTCAGAAACCGTGTCTGCTCTGGACCCAGGAGCCCAGAACCAACTGGGGAGACCGCTCTATTTTGACCTCCTCTGTTCCCTCTGCTTCTCCCGCTTTGGGTCTGGGTTCTCTCTGGGGCCTCAATTAAAAGGCCGTTTCAAAGCTTTTAAGACCTTAAATGGCTCAGGAGCGGCTTACCTGCCGGACGCAATCTCCACGTGGACCTTTGGTGCGCTTCCCTGGAGGCCCCGATCCCATCCGTTCCTCCCAAAGCAAGGAAACACAAAGGCCAGGGTGCGAATCCTCCCACCCTCCAGATCACGATGGACTGCAAGTCCCAGCATCCCCCAGCCAGCATGGCCACCTGCGAGGAACGCTTGGAGTTGCAGCCCAAACCCATTCCAGGAGAGACAGACTCAGGTCCAAAACACACTGCCGAATTAAATAATCCAGTTTGAGACCGCTTTAACTGCCCTGGCTCAATGCTAGGGAATCCTGGGACCTGAGACACTTAGCCTTCTCCGGCAGAGAGGCCTGGTGCCACAATAAACAACAATTCCCAGGATCCTCTAGCACTGAGCCAGGGCAGTTAAAGTGGTCTCAGACTGGATTATTTCTGCAGTGCGTTTTGGACCTTTGTTGCATCCCTGCCATGAAACCAAATGCAATTCCCTAAGGGACCAGGGGAGCCCTGCCCTGGGCAAAAGAGCCCAAACCTTGACCTTTTCTGACACTTCTCCTTCTGCGAGGAGAAGCAGGTTTCCTGCCCTTCTCCAGGGACAATGTTGACATCTCTAAGCATGACTTTCCAAAGGGGTCTTTTTTATGGCCTCCCAGAGCCCTAGTCCAACCCTCAAAGTAGTTGCTCAGGTCTTGCAAAGCAACCAGGGCTGGCCTCCTTGATGGAGCTGCCCCATTTGCAGTGTGTGCCTCCTCTTCTTTTGCAATGAGTCACGCCTTATTTATTACTCCCCCCCCCCCCTTTCCATCTTTGGCAGCCATGCCTCGAAATCGATAACGCTGCGAGACGCCTGGTCTGCCTGGCTTGGGTTCCAAGGCTATCTCTTGGCATTTGGGAGCCTCGCTTCTTCACTGGATGCCCTAAAACTGTGTGGCTGGAAATCCATGATGGAAGCTTTGACCTGGCGCTGGATCTGATTGGCTGCGAAGGGACAGGCGCCAGAGCCAAGGAAAGGGTGCCCCCTGGTGCCCAAAGCCTGGCACTGCGGAGGGCCTCTCTCTCAAGGAGCTCTTTGGCAAACAGCTGGAAACAGTTCCCTGAAGTAATTCAAAGGCAGGGCGAGGCCCAGAAGAAAGCCTTTCTCCTTCGGCTTAGCTGCCTTTGGACTTAACTGACAGCTAAACCAAGGAGCAAGGCTGCCAGAACACCTCTCTGCTCTCCTATGGGTCTACTCGAGATTAAGAAAACCAGTAACATTCAGAAGAGCAGGGAATGAGACATCGTATAAGTGTATAAGCATCCTATCTGTCCGCCAATCCATATACCTACCCAATACCTAATACTTACCTAATATGCCATGGGGCCTTTGATGTCGGCCGGGGTTTGGTTGCAGGACCCTCCATGGAGGCTCAAGTCCTATTAAATACAAGGCATAGGGAAATGGTATCCCTTGCATCAAATAGTAAAATCTAGGTTGGCTTTTTGGAATATTTTCAAGCTGCGGATGGTTGAATCCATGGATAAAGAATCTGTGGCTATGAAGGACCAACTGTATCTATGTTCCTATCTACCTACCTGACTTTCCTATCCACATACATACTCTATTTATAGCTATATACGCTTCCTATCCATCTTATGTACCCACCGCACTGATATACCTACCTTCCTTATCTAGCAACAGCTGGGTCTCTGAAACGCTTGGGACCAAAAGTGCTTCTGATTGATTTCAGATTTGGGAATAGTTGCACAGACCTAATGAGAGACCTTAGAGATGGCTCTCCAGGATATATAATGTTGTGCCTGGAACAAGGTTTGTGTACTTTGAACCACCAGAAAGCACAGAGCTCATCTGGACAATTTTGGGGTTTTGGAGTATTTGGGCTTTCAGAACAAGGGAGCGCCAACTGGTACCTTTCTTATTTGTCTCTCTCTCTACCTGCCAGATTTGCTACTACCTAGCTACCCACCTTCTCTCTATCTACCTATTTACCTACCTGCCAACCACCTTCCTCTATCTCCTGAATCTCTTTTGGTTAGTCCCAGCTGCAAATAGCTTAATACAACCAGCAGCTGAGCAGCCGCAAAGGTGAATCTTATTGATTCAAAGGGTTGACTCAGGACTAACAATAAGATTCAGGGTGCGGGTGTGTGAACATACAAATGCATGAACACACACACAACACATTTTGTTTTAATAAGAAATGTTCTTCTCCTTTATGTACAGAAGAAATGTTCCCACGGGCAGAAAAGTCAAATAGCAGCGCCGGATCTTGTCTTCCGCCGACATTTCCTTTTGGGGATCAAAGCATATGTATTTAGGATCATTGTTCCTTCCAAATAAATTGGAGAAAGAGGTATCCGCACGCTCTCTCTCTTTTTCTCTGCTTCGTGTCGAAGCATGATTTAATTGCAAATCAACATGATTTAGCAGCTGTGTGTCAATCAATAATAACTGTCAATCCATAAAAATGTCCCCCTCGGTAATAAAGATCATAAGCAGGAACTGGAAAGCTGACGGAAATCAATGATTTAAATGGAAGTTTTCTTGTTGACTGAAATCATCTCAGACAGGAGCTCTGCTTAGAAAGCCCTCCAGGACTGGAAGATTTCCCTATCATCACATTTCGCACGTTCTCCCATCCAACCTCCCTCCGCTAAACGGACGGCGCTGCGCCCAAAGCCCACTCAGGACACGCAATCGCCGGCTGCGCGGAATATTCACAAACGCTCCAGAGATGCTCCTTGAATGTCTGTTTTCTTGAGAAAAGGAAAAGTTGTCTGTTTGGCTGGGCATCTCCTTCCACCAGCAACAAATACCTCCCCCAAAACCACAATTCAAATGGACCCCATGGACTGGGGCATCTCTTGGAACTAATGGGATGGAGAGATTTCCATTGAATCCGCTGCAATCCCACTTTTCCAGCTGCCATCAAAACGTCCTGGTTTCCCGCTCCTCTTCCCACTTTCGTCAATTGCTGCAAACGGAGTCCAAAAGCATTCAATTGACTCAATTGGGCCGAAGAGGGAAATGGAGTCTTCTCCTTCCCAGTTGGCTCAGGCAAAAGCAAACAGACGCTGCCTTTCCTAGCATTTGTGCTGGTTGTTGTTGTTCTTGGTGTGTGCCTCCAACTTATGGCAACCCTAGAGCAAACCTAACATAGGGTTTCCTTGGCAAGATTATTCAGAGGGGTTTCCCCATTGCCATCCTCCGAGGCTGAGAGAGTGTGGCCTATTGCCCAAGGGTCACCCAATGGGTTTGTACTAATAACTTTGGCCAGTTGGACCACTCTCTGATACTGGTTGGCCACACGTGTCCCAGTTGGATGCTTTGTCCTCAAGCGTTCCTTCCAACTCAGTAATGCAGGGAGACCTGTTTTTCCTCTTTCTGTCTATAATTTTTCCTTTGCAGCTAATGCCATTGGCCTCTTTTGGAACGAACAGAGAAACAAGTCCCCCTAAGATTTAATCGAAAGCGTGTCAAAGGCCAGCCTGAAGATCAAAATGCTCACTTGTGGAATATGAAAGCGCAAAGAGGCAAGAGAGAGCTGGGCGCTGGGGGCAGAATCTGCAAGAGCCTCTCCTTGCAAGTGCCATGGCGCTAAAAATGCAGCAACACATTAACATTATTGAGCATTTGGGGCCCTTTCCCAGTCCCATTTAAAAGCGCTTGCCACGGGGCGGACGGGCGCTTAGTCCTCATTATCCTGCCTTCCTAAGAGTGGGGCCAGGGCTCTTTGAAAGGCCTGGAGTCTCCCCACATCACCACCTCTGGATTCCTACTCATGTCTCCCAATGCATTTCTGTTACAAGTGCTGTTTGTGGCTGAGAGCAGGCGGATGCAATCGTGCCGTTTAATTTCCACGAGCGCCAATTGATTCCGGGTTTTTAATCACGGCGTCTTGTGGGTCTCAGTCTCCCAGGAGGGAACACACAGAGAAACACATGGGGAACCTTTAAACAACCGCTTTGTCAATAAATCTAGTTTGCTCACCAGCTTCGGGGCAGGTTTTCCCCCCACATGCCACTTTCCACAAGTTCTTATGCAACCAAGTTCAACTGTCAGGAGGAAAGCACCGTGGAATAGACTACCAGAAAGCCTGGGGAGAAAGTAACTTTTCCCAAGTCCTTCGTGCTCAACAAGGTTTAGGTTGCAGGGGACCCACTCTCCCACTGTTACTGGCCAGGGGCTTCTGGGAGTTGTAGTGCTAGAAAGTAACTTTCCCCAAGCTGTATGTGTCCAATAGGGTTAGGTACCATATGCTCTCCCATTCTGGATAGAAGACTCTGGGAGTTGGAGTTAAAAAAAGTAACTTCTCCAGGCTTTGCATGTCCAACAGGGCTAAGCTACTATGATCACAATAACTGGGGGAGTCAAGGCGTTGCAATCCAAACAAGGAACTTTCTTCCAAGAGAAACGCACATTGCCGCCTCCAAAAACACGCACCGCTCCCATGACTCACGTAAAAAGAATCAAGTATGTTCACGTTTATTTCTCTTTTGGGGTTGCCACTAAAGTCTCCATAATTTTTTTGGCTTCTATAGAAATTTGTCCAAAAAAAAAAAAAAATAAAAAAAAAACAAAACAAAAATAAAAAAAAAAAAACAAGACGTGGGGGGGGGGGGGGGTGTTCGTGCTGGCCCCTCTCTTCCGCGTCCAGGGTCCCGGCTGTCCATCCCCGTCCCACCCCCACAATGGCCTTGCGCCGTCCTCCAGGGAGTCCTCCCCTTCCCCAACCCACAGACGGACCCCTCCAGACGTGGCCCCAGGTGCTCCAGGTTGGGGATCCCATGTGAACCCCCCTTCCCTATACACATGGACCCCCATTCCCCCCATCAGTCTCACAATGGGGTTGAAGGGGGAGGGTTACCACTACCTCAGTCTTCAAAGAGAGGGAGGGTCCCCTACCTTCTCCCGATAGGCCAAAGGAGGGCAAGCCAGACCCCCAAACCCTCACCCCACAAAGTGTGTGGGGCTCCCAAAGACCAGGGCAGGAATGGAATCTCTGCCCAATTTCGGGGTATCCATCCAAGCCCCTTCCTCCATAGTTTTGGGGAGGAAGGAATGGCAGAAAGGGGGTGTCTGAAGAAGAAGTGGGCCCCAGGAAGAGCCAGGGTGGGGGGCAAGGCAAAGGCGGGTTCTTTGAGGAAGCATCTGTGGGGAGAAAGTCAGAGGGGGGTCTTGCCAACTCTTGAGACCCCACAAGGGAAAGTGGGTGCCGAGCCATGCCTTGACCACACCAACAGAGGGACAGAGAGCAGCCCAAGGGTCCATCCTGTCAACTGCGGAGTCCATGGCTGGCATCATCTTCTTCTCTTTCCCACAAATTGGGGGCATTAGAAAGGGAGAGTCCACTCCCCAATACAGGCACGCAGACCTGGGCTTGGGGAGGCTTCCTTTGCCCTGAACTCATGGGTCAGCAGTTGGGGGGATGCCAGGATGTCCACCCTCGGTGTCCCCCGAGGGCCAGGGACACTTGTGTCGGGGTTGGTGGGTGCGTGAGTGGGAGATGGGTGTCCCCCACAAGGCCCGGGGGTCCCCCAGTCAGGGCATACGCACAGCGTACATGTCTACCAGGCGCCTCCGCCCAAGAGCGAAGGCAGGGACGGAGTGAGGGGGTGGTAAGCAACCGTGGGGTGGGGCAGGGACAGGGGAGTGCCTCACTCCTGCTCGCTCAGTTCGCGGGGGACACCCCGCCGTGGGGTGCCCTCCTCGGGGGGTGGGGGTCCCCGAGGCGGCGGGGGGGGCTCCCCGGAGAGTCTGGATCCGCCGGCACTCGTGGCAGATGCGGACGTGGGTGCAAGGCCGGGGGGGGCTCCTCCAGGAGGCGCTGTGGGCCCGGCTCCGATACCAGAGTCCCCGAATAGAGCTTGCCGTTGCTGAGGCGCATCTCACGGACGGAGCGCAGTGACAGGGCTCCTCGGGCAGCATAGTGGCGTCGGTGGCGGCGTCGGGAGCGGGTCGGCTTGCGGCAGGACACAGCGTGACGGAGTTCACGGAGCATCTCCTGGCAGACGGAGATCTGCAGGCAGAACGACGGGAGGGAAAGAGCCGGTGAGAAAGCGGTCCTCAAATAATAATAATAATAATAATAATAATAATAATAATAATAATACTCTTAAAGTCAGGCTGCATGAGGTCAGTGATTCCTCCCTGAACTTCAATTGCCCTAAAGAAAGCTATATGCCAAGTAATCTCTCCAGGGTTCCTCTCCATCTGGTAGACTGGCTCTCAGTGTGGACCACTGACCTCTAGTCACAGAGTTTGGGAAAGCAACCTTTTGGATTACAACTCCCATGTTCCCCCATCTAGCATGGCTCAGGAACTGGAGGAGCTGCAGTCCGCAATGTAAACTCTTCAAAGGCCCATCTTGATGTTCACCTTAGAGAGCGAACCTCAATTCATTCAGTCCATACAAATACACAATTTCTGTAAAGCAGACATCATGTCAATTTATGGCCACATATCCCCCAACTTCAACAGCGAATAGATAAGGAAATAAAAAACGCTCTTCTCCTTCGGCCAAAGAGAAGCCCTGGGACTGTTCCGGAAGGTCAGCCATGTTATGGCACCCCCAAAAGAGCAGCCATTTTGAAAACGGCTCCCATTTGAGTAAAGCAAAATGTGGAAAGTCTCAAAAGGCGGAGCAACAGCTTCTGAGCCTCATATCTTGAAAGTCAAACCCAACGGCTCAGTAAAAGGGCGTCCCTTCTGCAAAACGGCAAAATCAAAGTTGGCTTTTTGGAAATTGTGTGTGTGAGTATGTTTGAACTGTGGCTGGCTGAATCCGTGACCACAACAGCAACGTAAAATCCCACTGCGTCCTTCCCTTGCGCACACACGCACCCCAGCCCTCCGCCCCACATTTCCCCACCTTGGGACCCTCCGCACCCATCCTCACCTCCTCATGTTCAGCCGAGCGCCGCGTGGCCCACACAAACTCCATGACGGCCACAAAGACTGCAATGATGAGCCCACAGATTAGCACCACAAAGATGCCTCCGATGTTCTCCATGCCCAGCCCTGTGGTTGCGGGGAAAGGAACAACGTGAAAAAGGAGGAAAGGAGGAGGATATATGTGACCCACAGAGGGGCCTCTGCTCATTCTTGTGTCTTTTAATGCAACTGTGTTGTTGTTGCTGTTGTGTGCCTTCAAGGTGACCCTATCACAGGGTTTTCTGGGGCTGAGAGAGTGTGACTCCTCCAAACTCACCCACATCCATGCCCAAAGGAGGAATTAAACCCTGATCTCCAGAGTTTCATGCTCAAATCACTACGTTACTGGCTCCAGATCTTTGCACATCTTTAATTCTACGGCTAGTTGAATTGCATTTTACTCATAGCTTTTTGCATGTTTTTCCTTTTATATGTTGTATTGGTCTAATCAGGGTCAGCCCCGGTCAGCATTCAAATGGGAGGTCGCCAGACTATTGCAGCTTTTAAGAAAGGGACCTTTATTTGAGGCCCAAAATACGCTGCAGAAACCATGCGGCTCGACACCCCTCCAAGTGCCCCCCGACAGCTCCCAGAATTGTTATTACTATGATTATTGAGCAGCCCTTTTTAGTAAAGTCTAGCATCATTTTCCGGTGCGGTTTCTCTGGTCTTTGTAAGGGAAATCTTAGTGGACCCCAGTCTAAGGAGAAGGTCTTACAGCCCTCTTAGGTTTGCATTATTTGGGTGGCGGGAGCTTTGAGGGGTGTTTTCTTGCAACGTCTAAAGCCGTGGTTCCCAAACTTTGGTCCTCCAGAGGCTTTGGACTTCAGCTCCCAGCATTCCTGACTGGGGTGCCTGGGAGTTGAAGTCCAAAACACCTGGAGATTTGGGACTGACTGGTCCAGCCTTTTCTGCCCGCATTCTCCTCTGAGGCCGCCAGAGGTCCCCCGCGCAAAGCTTACATCCGTTGACACAAAGAGAAGCCCAGGATGGAACCTGGAAATCCAAAGAGCCCCGTGGGAACCCCAACAGACAGGCCTGCCTTGTGTGCAAATCCAGGGGTTAATTTAGGCCCCACACAGCCGTTTCCTCGCCCTCCTGGCCTCTGCTTCCAAGCCTGCCAGGGACACTTATGTGGGGAGAAGAAGGGCATCATTGGGGCCACATCAAAACTGGAAGAGGTGGATCACACTCATATTAAGAAGCCATCTGACAGCAGAACAGACCTCTGCTCCTCAAAGTCAGGGTCCCTGGACCGGCCACGATGCATTTCTCAGACACAACGATGGTGCATGCCCCTGGCACATTTGGGGTGAGGGGATCCTATTGGCCCCACACTTCAGGTAGCTTAAAAGGCCTGCAATCACTTGCCCCAAAGGGCGGTGGTCCCTCTTGCAGGGGGGCCTTTAAGCAGAGGTTATTGGCATGGTTTAGTGGCAAATTCCTGCACTGCCAGGGGCTGGATTCTTTGGCACAGAAGCCTCAGTCCCTCCTGAAACTACAAACCCCAGCACCCCTCCCTAGGCTGCAAATCCCAGGATTCCATAGTACAGTGGGCCCTCGACATCGGCTGGGGTTTGGTCCCAGGACCCCCTGGATACCAAAATCCATGGATGCTCAAGTCCCATTATATACCATGGCATAGTGAAATTGCGTCCCTGATATAAAATGGCAAAAACAAGGTTTTATATTATTTTTGGATATTTTCAGGCCCTGGAAGGCTGAATCCGTGGATCACAAGTCCATGGAAGCCTCATCCCTGGCAGAGAGGCATCGGAATGCTATAACCGTGTAATACTTGTACTTATGACAGTTCTATGAGCCCCTCCTGCGTCTGACTGGCATCTCTCAGACCAGGGTCACTCCCCTTCCCTTCCCTTCCCTGCCTCTGACCCCCGACCTCTGACCTTTGGCCCGGTGGTCCTCCTCCTTGGGGCACTTGCTTCCTTCCCACCATTTGCGCTTCAGGATCTCCAGGCGGTTGTTCTCCTGAAGCTGAAGGATGGCCAAGGTGATTTCGTCCCGGAACGGAGAACCTGGCCGAGGTCAAGGGGGCAAAGGTGACCCAAGGGAACCGCTGGACACTGACCCACTGCCCCTACTGGGCATCCTGCCCCCTTCCTGCCCGCCTTGCACCTTGGCCTTGCTCCATCCTCCCCACCTGGGTAGCGGCTACTCACCCAGCGGCATGCCAATGCCGTAGCCCTTGGTGTCCAGCAGCCCCCCGATCTGCGTGAGGTTGCAGTTCAGCCTCCGGTGGTATTCATTCATGGTGCTCTCGAGGAGGAAGGCGTACTTCGAATTCAGCACCCGGGCGATGCCTTCTTCGGTGCTCTTGACGAAGACGCTGGGCTGCTTGGAATGCATGTAGTTCCACATCCGCTGGTAGGTCTGGTAGCGGGAGTTCTGGGTGGACAGAGAGCCAAGCGGGAGATGAGGGCCGGAGGCGGCCAAGGGGTGCGGAGACGCCCAGCTCCCCTTCCAAAATGCTGGGGAAACGCCAGCATGGATGCCCATCACAGATGCTCTTTGGAGGACCTTCTGCAGAGGCCCTCCTCTCTGCCCCACTGCCTTCTCAGGCTGCTTTGGGGCAATGCAGGAGGCAATGGCGACTTCTCTGCGGCTGCTCCCCCCGTCTTTCGAACTCTCTCCCAAGGAAGTCTCAGATGGACCCAGCCTTGCTCTCCTTCCGTCACAAATTAAAACACTGTTAAGCCATCAGGCTTCTAGAAATGGACTGCAATGTAGTATTATGTATTCCTTTCTCCTAAAATATTGGGGGTATTGTGGGGGTAACTACCCCAAAGGCCACAGATCCTGTCTGATCTGGAACGCTAAGCAAGGTCTACCCTGGTTGGTACTTGGATGAGAGATTGCCAACAAAGACCAGACGCTGCAGGTTCTATTTCAGGGGAAGGAACTGGCAAAACCACCTCTTGCCTAAGAAAGCCCTAGAAAATTCATGGGGTTGTGGGGGTTTTTTAGGTTTTCCTTTTTTTAGGATTTTTTTTAAACACGGGTAACATTTTAATTGAATTAACATTTTCAGTGTGTCAAAAGCACCAGACATACTAATATTTTGCATTGCTTTTCCAGGCTCATGAAAGACAAAGTATAACCCAAGTAGGAAAATAGTTGACATTTAAAGACATTAGTAAACATTTGTAAACTTAGGGGTATCCATGCCAAAGTGGATCTTGATTCCTATTATTGACTTTTGATGCCTATTATTGACAGACAATAATGGCTTTTGATTCATATTACTTTCAGGCAATTCTTAAGCAGCTCAGAAAACCAGATGCATTAAGAAATTGAGAAGAAACAGCAGAATCAGGAGAGCTTTCTAAAGGCACAGAGCTTTTAAAGCTGGGAGGCAGACTTTTATTAAATGCGGTGCCTTTGTTTTAAAACTTGCTTACATTATCATTCTTAACTGGGTTGCTTATTTAGTTTTTTAAAAACCTTTCTGTTTTGGAACTATTTTTGAGCCATGCTTTGTTTAGATGCAAACTGGGAACCCCTTCGGCCCCATTTTGGTGGAAAGGAGGCAATTTATTAATTATTGTTTTGATATTTTGATGGATGTTTTGCTTCCCAGCTACTAGGCCTCCGGCCGCCTGCTGCCTCCAGCATCAGAAGAGGAATGAGAACGGCCTTTTTCTTTCTGGGTGGGTTTTGGAGAATTTTTGTAATTTTGCCTTTTTGAGTCCCTCAAAATCCAAAGACCAAACTGGGCTCCAATATATATGTGTGTGTGTGTGTGTGTATATATATATATATATATATATATCATTAAAATGGCATTTGCGGTGCCACTGAATCCTTGAGGATTGCAGAAAACGGTGCTGAGGATGCTCTTTTTGACTTAAGTGGGAGATGGCTTTAGATGGTGAGAAAAGCTCTTGGTGCAGCCTCCCTCCCTTCCTCCCTCCTTCCATCCCTCCTTCCATCGCTCCTTCCATCCCTCCGTCCGAGCGCCACCTTTTTTTATTGATTGATTTCCCTTCATTAACGTCTCCGGGAGCAGAGGCTGCTGTTACTGTGGAGACGGGTTGTCAGAGCAACCGAGAGCAGGATGGAATTAGACCAAAAAGAAAAGAGGGAGAGAGGGAGAGGATGCGGTCACTGCCACCTTGGCTACTGTTGCCATGGAAACCTCCATCCCTGACCTCCCCCTGGACCGCATTGTCCACTCCGTCCGTGGCGAGGAGTGGGGCAGCCGCGCAGGCGGAGGCATCAGCCCTGGTACCCGCCTCCGCCGGGACGGGGCCTTCCAGACTTTTTCTGAGCAAGAAGCCCAGAGAGAAGGGAAGGGCATGGAAGAGGGGTCACCAAGCCTCAGGGATGAGGTTGTGGGGGGACAGACCGGGATTCATCTTGAGGACGCGACGGCCGCCAAAGAAAGAGGGCTGAAGGTCAGCCCAGATGACCAACAGCCCTTCAAATGGCTGGACAGAGGTTTCCTCTGGGCATTGATTCCAAGGGTTACATAAAGACAACACTCCCTTCTGTATGTGTTGTGGAGAGGGAGAAAATAAAGCAGACATAGTAAACACGTGTTTCTTACACAGGGTAATATAGATACATAGGACAATGCAGTGGGCCATGCTATCCAATGCGGTTTGGCTCCAAGGTCTCCCCATGGACACCAAAATCCATGGATGCCCCAGTCCCATTACATATTATTATTATTATTATTATTATTATTATTATTATTATTATTACTACTACTACTAATATTACAGTGAGTCCTTCCTATGGACACCAAAATCCTTGGATGCTCCAGCCCCATTATATACAATGAGGTAGTAAAATGGTGTCCCCTATATAAAATGGAAAAATCAAGGGTTGCTTTTGGTAGTGTGTGTGTGTGTGTGTGTGTGTGTGTATATATATATATATATATATATTTTAAAACTCTGGATGCTTAAATCCATGGATAAAAATATCCATGGATCTGAAGGGCTGACTGTTCATAGCCTTGTCCAGGAAGCCAAGAGAGAGAGAGAGGGACTGGACTTTCCTCCTCTGTTTGCAGAGGTTTTGGGAACAGGGATCTTGGCCAGTGGCGCATCTGATGGAGAAATGCATCCGGTGGTGCATTATTTATTGCTCTTGTTCTCAGGTTTGTCTGTCAAACTATTATCCAGACGATATTTCTGTTCTCCCGGATTATTTTCTGGCAATTTTTGGCAGCAGGTCCAGTATTTTATTCCCAGCCTTAAGTGGGTTTCTTTTTCATTCAACAGTATCTTTCTCCTCCTTTCTTTTCTAATTAATAGGGCTATGGTGCATCAGTGAAATGGCACTGTGGCACTTTAACCATGTAACGCTTTTTAAGAAAGAAGGCATTAAAAATTCAGAGAAGAAAACGTTTGCCCTTCAAACCCGATGACCTCCTCAGCAAAAAGCATCCCAATTGTGTGTGTGTGTATCTTTGGAAGAGTCTTAAGGCAGATCCAAGGAATGGATCTACAAAGGGCCTCCCTGCAGAAATGGAAGGAGCGGCGACAGCGACTGGCAAAAGCCGCAGAGGAGGAAAAGTCTCTCGTGAGAAGTCGCTCTCCTTTAGACCGTTCCGGAAGAGCCCCCGAGGCGAGGAGAGCGGCGCCGGCTCAAATCCCCCTTTCCCTAAATCCCCGGCAAGCGCCCTCTGCTTGCCCATGGCTTGCTTTGCTCACGGAACGCTTTCCAAGGCACAGCAAGGACCAAGCTTAGATCTTTCTCATAAATGCAACCATAACAGAGCATATAATGAACTAGGGTTGCATCCGGACTGCAGAAATAATCCAGTTTGACACCGCTTTAAACTGCCATGGCTCCATGCTATGGCATTTTGGGGAATTGTGGTTTTGTGAGCTATTTCGCCTTCTCTGTCACATCTAGTAAGTTCACAACTAGGGTTGCGAGGTGTCCCTCTTTATAAGGGATGCCCCTAAGTGAAGTTTGGAAAGCTTTGCCTTTTATATTGACTAAAATGGATGTAAAAAAAATCCTGTATTTAGGGTTGCGGACCCTTCATAAAAGCACAAACATGCGCATCGCTGTAATGTATGAGTGTGGACAATATGCTAATTTTGCAGGGAAGCCCAAGGCTGGGTTAAGCGACATCAATGCCTCCGTTTGGTATGAGCACAAACTTGCTAATATACACTTCCTAACTGTCAGCCCTGCAGAGCAGGTCATGGATTTTCAATGCTCCTTATTGTTATTCTGAAGACTTGGAAAGACCACTGGAGGCCTCCGTCGGACATCCAGGCCCTAGAGCCACAGGCCCCGGGTTCCTGTCCGTTTTGTCTTGCTAAGGCTTAGGAACCTGCCCTTAGCCCTCTTTTCCAAGCCCTATTCTCTTGCAGCCTGTTCCCCCGTCCTAAAGCACAAACACTTCCCAGTCCAAAAATCACAATGGCTTAGTTTGAACCCACAGCCGAGGGGAAGGAAGAAGAGAGAGAGCAGAAGGGGAGCAGCTCATCAAATAATGGAAGCATGGCTATCATGCTACCCCTTAACCTTCCCTTCTCCAGGCTAAACATACCCAGATCCCTAAGTTGCTCCTCATAGGGCTTGGTAGTTTCCAGACCTTCCACCCGCCTCTGGAGATGCTCCAGCTTCTCAACATCCTTCTCATAGGACACCTTTCCAAATACTTAAACATGGTTATCATGGCACCCCTTAACCTTCTCCAGGCTAAACATACCCAGCTCCCTAAGTCTTTTTTCATGGGGCTTGGGGGTTTCCAGACCTTCCACCCTTTTGGCTGCCTTCCTTTGGAGATGCTCCACCTTGTCCACATCCATCTCGAACTTTGGTGCCCAGAACTGGACACAGCATTTGAAATGAGGTCTGACCAAAGTAAAAGAGAGCAGTACTATGACTTCCATCCATCCACAGACACGTAGGATTGCATTGCCACCTCTCACCTGGAAGAAGGTCATGGTGGAGCCGGCATGGATGGTGCCGTATTCGATGTTGGTCTGGTCAGCCAAGTCGTCCGCTGACTCGATGGGCACCTCCATCCGCTGGACGGTCAGGAAGGCGGCCAGGTTGGCCGTGTAGGAGGAGATGATGATCAGCGTGAATGCCCACCTGCGCCAGGAACAACAACAACAACAACAGTGGCACGCCATGAGCAAGAGACCCGCTCCCCACCACAACCCCAAACGCAAATCCTCGTCTCTCTCATCCTTGCATTTGAGGGAGGTGGGCGAGGGAAGCCATTTCTTCCCCGCTGTGAGAGAAAACTGGTATTCCTCCCCAGTCCTCTAAACAGGGATGTAATTTGTCACTAATGTTCTTCTAGAATGAAGCAGCAGCAACAACAACAACAACAATCAACAATTGATGTGTATCCTGCCCAGTCAAGGAGGAACCCAGGCGGCTAACAACACTGGAAGCACAATAAAAATACAATGAAAGCCCAACTGATCCCTTCCCAGCCCTATAGCCATATAAAGCAGACAACAACAATAAGCAGCGTCTACAAAACGGAGTAACGCAAGTCATTTTCTGCACGGAAATATTATTTCCGTTGGACAAAAAGCTGTTTCCTAGAGGCTGCAAAACTCAAAGGCGGTTGGTATGCGCAGCAGAGAGCGCCTTCTGTGCAAACTGACCAGGTGCCACTTTTGCAGGGAATGTCCCCAAACGCAGCAGCATTTTCTGTAATGTTCTTGTGCGGAAATATCACTTTCTGCGCAGAAAATGCTGCTTTCTGTTCAAAAGAACTAGACAAGGATTTTGCAGAGATCCAGTCCTGAATTGTGGAGATTCTCATCAGCCTTGTCTTCTTTTAGCCAAGGTTTCTTGATGATTTAAAACCTCTTTTTCAACTAATCTTCCCATAACTTCTCATATTCTTTCCAGGCCTAATTCTTAAGTCAGCTGCTGGGGCTCAAAACTACTAAAAATGTGTCCTTGCAATTTATGGGGGGATTTTGCCAAAAGGGACCATGGTAGGACAAGGGCATTCTGCACATGCTCAGGGTATCCTTTGCCTGAAGGCAGCAGAGGGGAAAAAAGGAACACAAAAAGGAAAATCCTGGACCCACAATCCAAATACAGTTCCAGAATCTGGTCTGTGAGCCTCTTTAGAAACTCATTCCATGAAGCAATAGGAAGTCTTACTTAGGCAGCATCTGCACTGCAGGAATAATCCAGTTTGACTCTACTTTAACTGCCCTGACTCAATGCAATGGGATTCTGCCACTTGTATTTTGATGAGATTTAGTCAGAGATCTCTGGTGTCACCACAATCTACAATTCCTAGGGTTTCCATCGCAGAGTCTCGGCAGTTAAAGTGATGTCAAACTGGATTATTTCTGCCGCTGGAGTCAGTTTCCTTCCAAGCTTCAAGAAAAGTGAAGTCTTCCAAGTTGCAAGTTGTGTATTTCTAGAGATATCCAGGTTGCAAACAGTGGGCAAGCGCCCACTTGGACAAGGCTGCCTTTTAGAGGGAACAACGTCACACTTGCAAATAAGACGTGGTAAGCCCCATCCTCGCAGGCGGCGGCTCCTTTCCTGCCAGGCAGCTGCAAAGGAGGCAGATCCCCTTCTCTGGAGATCTTCCAAACGCCGGGTGGGGTTTTATTTTTATTTTGTTGTCGGAAAGTAGGAGGCACCAGCCATCCAAAGCCATCCACGTTTATTTAAAAGCAGATGCGCCTCTGAGTGCTCTGCGGCTGCCCATTAAAGAAGCATTAGCCTGGAGAGAAGGCCATCTCCGCACTTGGCAGAAGCCCACAGCTTTCCCGACAATTGTGGCGAAGGACATGGCCTGGTGGCACAGGCTTCGGGCAAAGGGTCAGCCATGTCCATCTTACAAGGACTGACCTCAGGAGACATAAATCCTGGTTTCGGCCTTGGAAAAAAAACCAGGCTCAGGCTGACCAAAGGGGAAATACCAAAAGGACGCTTTTATGGAGACGTGGGCCCCGTTGACTAACTATACTACAGATTGTACACAAGGTCTACTATCAGCGCACTTAAAGTTGTGGAATAACAGACTATGAACTCTGGTTGCTTTTGGTGCACACAAAGTGACTGGCCATTGAACCAGGGCCCAAAACACACTGCAGAAATAATCCAGTCTGAGACCGCTTTGACTGATAGAGAATTCTGGGATTTGTAGTTTATTGTGGCACCAGAGCTCTCTCTGGCAGAGAAGGCTCAATGTCTCACAAAACTACAGTTCCCAGGATTCCCTAGCACTGAGCCAAGGCAGTTAAAGTGGACTCAAACTGGATTATTTCTGCAGTGTGTACTCATGTTGTAAAGAGGAAAAAGGAAAGTGGGCTTGAGGAGTAACTACAACACACTTTTTACAAAGTTAATCTGGTATGTAAAGTGGGGCTGGTGGATCCCTTCCAGTGGGGAAATGAATCCACTCCTGGGTTTCTCCCAGGCTTTAAAAACAGACAAATCCTGGCATGGATTCGCTGCCCCTCTGACATGGGAACCGCTGGGTTGTGTCTCTTTGTACAACAGGCTCAGCGACGTCTTCAAAGAGAAAAGGGAAAAAATATAATTAGAACTGGGAGCACACAACAACAACAACAACAACAACCAACAACAGCAGCAGCAGCAGCAGCAGCAGCAGCAACAAAATGGTATTCAGGCCAAGGACCAATTCAGGACCCAAGAAGATTCATTATCTGCCTCTCTATTCAATTCTCCATTAATGAATCAGAGCTGGAGAGCACTAAAACATGAGACACAGATGGAGAAAACCAGGAGACTGAAAGTGTAATAAAGGCAAAACGGGGATCTCTTATTAGAAGAGAAAGCCTCCTTCGCGACGTCTCCCTTTGCTCTTCTTTGGGATGGAGAGGCGCCAGAGTGAAAAACAGCCTCCAAAAAGGGGGAGATAACCGTGTCCTTAATTCACAGATTAAAGGCTGCCCTGGCTAATTAAAAACATCCCCCAACAATTAATCAACCAAACGTCCCCCAACAATTAATGTCCCAATTAAGACAGCAATTTGGGGTTCCAGACCTCATTATCATTATTGTCCCGGGAAATATCAAGATTCCTAGGAACAACAACGATGGCACATTTTTAAAGAGGCAGATTCCCAGAAGTGGGGATAAAATTGTGAGTCCCTACATTGGGAGAAAGGAGGGACATAAGAAAATAATAATAATCATAATCATAATAATAATAATAATTTATAATATTTAAATAAATACTTTATTTACATAGCGCTGAAGATTTAATAATGTTAACTAACCAACCAAAATTACTGAAGAAAAAGTGTTTCCAGAGAAGCTGGAATTTTGCTGCTTCTGCCTTAAACTCTCGCTCAAATGCAACCTAGTGCTCAGGGTCTTGAGGCTAGATATGCTAATGTCGGACTACAAGTCCCAGGATCCCTCATCCAACATATTTTTTTTGGGGGGGGTTGTAGGATTTGTCTTCCCAAAATGTAGGGTCGCATCCCCCTGCTGCTCACCAGACCCCGCTGACGCATCGGGTGGAAAGGGCCCGGGGCATGATCTCGGAGCCCTGCTGCATGAAGCCCCCGACGGGGAACCAGAGGCTGTTGCCGAGAGTGTACTGGTTTTCCAGGACGTTGTGTCGCTCCCGGAGGCAGGGGTGAGGGTTGTACCATTCGTAGGGGCTCAGTCTGCAGAAAGGGGACAAATAAACACCAGAAAGAGAGAAAGGGGAGAAAGAATGGCTCATGTCAGTGTCAACAGACAGGAGAGTCCGTGCCCTCGGACCCAGAGTGCATCACGGGAAACCAAGAGAGGCACCCAGAGCTAAGGAGGGAATGGTTTTTATTTTGTCAACTAGTTTTATGCAGTAAAATGGAGGCTGAATGGAGTTACCTTTTCCCCCATAACATACAGAGCAGTAATGCACTACTTCCCAAGGGATAAGGAACAAGTTGTCTGGCTAATGGTCATTATTTGGGGGAACTGCAGACTACTGCAGCCAGGAAGGATCACTTTGGGTGCATCCGCTGGGGTTTGGTTCCAGGACTCCTGTGGATACCAAAACCAGTGGATGCTCCAGTCCCATTAAATATAATGGCATAGCAAAATGGTGTCCTGTATATAAAATGGACACTCAAGGTTTGCTATTGGGAATTTATACTTTTTAAAAGATATATATTTTCAAGCCATGGATGCTTGAATCTGTGGATAAAAGGTCTGTGGATAAGGAGGGCTGACTGTACAAACAGTGCAGTTTGGCACCACTTTAAGGGCTATAGCTGCATCCTATGGAATCTTGGGATTTGTAGTTTTACAAGGTATTTAAGCTCTGGTGCCACAACAAGCTACAAACCCCAAAGTTGTGTAGGACGGAGCCGTGGCAGTTAAAGTGGTGTCACACTGAATTGTTTCTGCAGTGTAAGTGTACCCTTTGTGAGGCTTCTTGCATTTCCCCCAGGATTTCCAAGTGTCAATACCTGAGTTGGCCACTCAGGGGAAGAAGAGAGCCTTTCCCTCTGTTTTCCAACGGCAAAATGGTAGCCGTGAGCGGAACCTGTCAGCAAAACAGTGACTCTGAGTGTTACGCGTCTGGAAGGCAGTAACATCTTGGTTGGTCAGAGTAGTCAGCAAAGTAACTAGTTCCATTCTGGTTAAAGGGAACCCACAAACTCTGGATGCAGAAGCTCTCCACAAAAGGATTTAGCATCACCTCCCAGGGACAGACTGAACAACCTGAGAAATTTGCATGGAAACCATGCGCGCCAGCCCTTCTAAGTGTCACATATTTATATAAATGCCTCTATCAGACAACTAGCCTCTCCTACAAAGCAGGGCCAAGGGCCAGTTGGTAGCCTTCAGGTCAGATGTGGCCCCCAAAGCAATCTTAATCTGGACCCTTGCAACCATTCTCAATTTCAACCAGGATACAGTTTTAAAAAAGCAATTCTGCCCACAGTTTCATGCACAAGGAGCAGGGTACATTTCCAAGTTGCACAAAACAGACGAGAAGAGAAGGGAAGATACTGTTCTGATAGGCCTTGCAATTAAAAGAAACCCACTTGAGTTTGGGAATGAAATGTTACAGCCGGTGCTGGGAATTTCCAGGAAACAATCCAGGACAAGAGCAAAGTCACTGGGATTTTTAACAAGCCTCAAGGAGTCCAGCAAGTAATGCCACAACCCCCTGACGCTCTCCTGTCTAAAGGCACTGTGAATAACCCTCCTCTCCCACAAACTCCTATTTTGGAGAATAAAGCCAGTCCCAAGGAAGGATGCCTCAAAGCCAAGCCGGGGATGGAGCCATGGCAAGGGTCACTCACCGGGCAGCTAGGAAGAGGACGCAGCTGACCGCCAGGTAGGCCAGGAGCATGAAGAGCCAGACAGCTGGAGAGAAGGGGTCCAGGAAGGAGAAATAGCCTGGTTTGCGCCCCTGCAAAGAAAAGCACCAGGATGCAAGGACAGGGAGACCAAACCTCTTGCTCTCTCTCTCTCACACATGCAACTGTTTTAGGGTTTCTTCCAAGAGTGGAGCCCACCAGACACTTGGGAGGGGGCTGAAAAAGGGACCCCCCACATTGGCACAGTTGCCCATCCTGGTCTAATGCCGTCCTGAATGCCAAGCAAGATGGGACCCACCAACCTACCATGTGCACCCGATAAAGGATGCTGATGCCCAAAGTCATGAAGGGCTTGGAGAAGTCAATGACCTTCTCCCGCTCGGCCGTGATGGTGAAGGCGGCCACCGCAAGGTCAGCTTTCTGCAGAGCAAGGACCAGAGAGGACCATTAAATGCACACACAAACACACAATGCTCAAACACTCAAGAGAAGTGTGTATCATGCTCCGTCAGATGGGACCAAGAACAAAAGAGTCCATGCTTTTCTTCTCCAGCCATTCTATCATCTCAGAGGGAAGGAAGGAGTCAAACAGCCCACCTCCATCAAGAGAAATGAGAGGTCTGTTTGGCAACTGGGCAGTGAAGGAAAGACCATGCAAACAATACCTTGCGCATGTGAAGGGCTTGGTGTGCAACAGACTTTTGGAAGCCAAGGGAGAGATTTGACATATCGATCTGAAGCAACCAGCCAAGGGTCAGGTGGAAAAGTTCCCAGTCATTCAATACAGAGAACATCTTGCTCTCAATATACAGTTGAAAACTGGGAACGTAGATCTTTCTTTTTCACCAAAGTGTTCACTAGGGTGACCATAAGCATGACCATAGCTTGGGATTCTGGGAACTGGAGCACCTTTTCCCAAACTCCCAAGCTTTCCCATATTTACTGTATATATTTCTGTCTTTACACAGAGCGTTACGAACACTGACTTAAGTCCCTTGACCTCCGGAGGGTCTGGGTGCAGTGCGCTGTTTCCCATCCCAGGCAGCAAAATTGCACAGAGAGCTTTGGGGTCTACTTGGGGGGAAGAGGACGGGAGGAACTCCCCAGAAGGAAGCCATGCCCCCCCATTTCTGAGGATGGAAGGGGGGAGAGGGGGTGCCCCACGGCCGTACCCGATTGATGAGCTCGCCCACCATTCCTGTCCAAGAGCCGTTGGGTTCAGGTGCCCCGTAGAGCCCATCGTCCACCAGTTTAATCTGGAAGCGGAACTTAAGGATGTCAGCCAGTTCGTGGAGCATGTCCACGCAGAAGCCCTCATATTGCTCCGTGCCGGACAACTCCTGGAAGTTTGCGCGACGCATGACATAGGGATTCTCCTGTAAGAGATGGGAAGGAGCCAACATGTTGCAGCGCATGCGGGAAAGAAACCCAGTCGATACCAAGAGCCCACTGTATCCATCTTCTTTAGTTAATAGGCTTTTCCTTTTCTTACAAATATAATGTGACACTCCATCCCTTGCTTCCATCACCTTTACATTTTTTCCACGGTTTTGCTACTTCTACTCTTGCAGCGCTTAACAAAAGCGCAATGAAGTCTTTGTTTACCTTGGAACCATTACTTTTTGAAGGGACACCCAGCATCCTGTCCACCCCTCACAGTCCTTAGCCCCCGAAAACGCCGCAGCCAGGTCCCCATGGGAGGCAGGGATCAGGCCCACTTACCAAGATGGTGGTGACTATCAGTGTCTTGTTCACCAGGCTCTCCGACACATTGATGTCCAGCGTGGTGGCGTTCATAGCGAGGGTCCTGTTGGAGTACCACACCCCAATCTGTAAGGAGGAGAAAGGCTGGCAGTGGAGTTCACTAAAGCCAATCCAGTATTGAGGGGGAGGGGTTGCATAAAAACATGTGTGTGTAGTATGCAACTGCATTATTAACACAGTAAGCAAAGGGATCTTGTAGCACTTTTGAGACTAAAACAGAAGCTGGTAGCATGAACTGTCATAGACTTGTGCCTGTTTTGTCAGATGCATCTAGGCTCAAGTCTATGAAAGTTCTTTCTTTCAGTTGCTCTCCAAGGTGCTACAAGATCTCTTTGCACACTGACTTGCCAGACTAACACAGCTATATCTTTGAATGAATTAACCTAGTGCTTCTCAAGCTCGCTGGTCTGGCAAAGTAGCGATTTTCCCTGCAGAAATGTTCCAGGGACTGGCACTATATTTGTGCCAGATTATTATTCTGTTCACATCATTTCCTGCAAGCTCACCACAGACCAGTGGGCAGTGGCTCACGGACTGGTGCTGGTGAGGGGTTCACTACTATTAAGGTGTCCTGGAGCCATGACCCAGACCAGGAGGGGGGCCAGGTGTGCCATGGCCCGCCTGCCGACCCGCCTGCCCTCCACCGCCTCCCCCTTACCTCCCGGTGTCCGTGCCGGGCTTTCTCCAGGATCCGCAAGGTGTAATTGGTGCGCTGGCCTTTGCTGTTGAACTCCACGCGGCCCGTCAGCCCGTCATACTCTACCTGGCCACGGATGGAGAGACAGAGATGGGGATCGGAGGGACGGACAGACGTGGGGGGAACAGGAGGAAGAGGGGAGAGAGTGAGACACCCCCAGAACCGGAGCAGAGCTGGGAGGCTGGCGCTCAGATCTCTGCACCCCCCAAATTGGAGTGAGTGTCCAGAGGCCCTGGTGCATGCACACACACATATACAAAAGTGGCTGTAAAAAGGTATCATGGGGAAAAAATAAACCACATGTAGATGCTTTTAAAACTCTTCACAGGGGGATAGCATGGGGCAAAATTGGGAGGCTTTGCGAGGCTTCAGTGGCTGCAAATTGGCACACACAAGCCATACCCTTTGCTCACCTCTGCCACACACCTACATGCGGGTAATTTAGGGCTGATCCAAAACAATTTCTACCCATTCTCTTTCACACCAAAATCTAGCTTTTTGCAAAGCTAATGGCTCTTGCCCATTCAAGAGCAAGCCAGTCCAAAATGCTCTGGACGGCAACAGAGATACAGCTCCTAATCCCTGCTGTGAGGATCCATGTTCCCCTCCAGCTTCTGTGGAGACTGCAGCAAAAGGGGGACCAGGGCAATCCAAGGGGGCTGGCAGGCCCTTCCCATCAAAACTCCCAAGCTTTGGCCCTGGATCCACTCCAAAGCTGCTCCTGACCATGTGCAGACGTCCACCAATTTCTAATAACAACCAGAGCTTCTGGGAAGAACCCATCTCTCACCATTCGCAGGTAGTTCATGAGGCTGGTGCCATGCTGCCAGATGTTGGACGATGTGCAGGCCAGGGGTTTGACCCCGATCTCTTGGCTGCGGTTCAGTTCCCGGACGGCGCTTACCACCACGTGGACGGCGTCAAACATCAGCGCCGCCGACAGCTAAAAGGGGAGCAAGTCATTCCGTTATTCTGGAATCTATTGTTATAATTTGTGTACCACTTTGTGTGTTGTACATCTCTTTTGAGACACCGAAAACTGGTCAGTAAGAGGTTTCATAAACAGTCTTGATTATGGCACAAATACACACACACACACACACACACACACACAGCCATATTTGCCACTCCTTTGACCTATTTTGAGGAAATAATTCAGCCCAAGAGCAGTGGGTAGAGCAGAGCTTGTGGGGGGAGTGAGCTTTTTGGACTGCAACTCCCAGAATGCCCCCAGCCAGCCGCTGGGAGTTATAGTCCAAAAGCTCCCCCTTTCTCTAGTCTCTAGGGCAGAGATGTTCCTCTCTTGAGCCTCTCCATTCAGTGACAGTCCTCCTTTTCCAAGCGGATCTTTTCCTTTTCCAAGGGCCAGGCCAGAAGTGGAGTGGGACCGAATGAGTCAGGGGTCAAGTTCTGAGACCCGGAGGATCCACTTCCCTTTGAATCCTTTTGTTTTTAACGAGAACCCAGGGATTCACCCACCAGACCTTTCCTTTTCACCCATCTGCCCCCAGCAATTTCCTAGCGCCAGACCTAGAATTAACTGTCGGCTTGCAAATCATCATTTCCTGGGTCCCCCAGGGAGCCTAACAATCGCCTCCAGCCGAGGAGGAGGAGGAGGAGGAGGAGGAGGCAGCCATGCTGATCAACGGAAAGAGCACTTTGGGCTTCCCTTTCTCCCCCCCCCCCCCCTGTTGATGAACTACAAATCATTAACAAAGGGAAAGGATGGGGCCAGGGGAGAATTGAATGCTTCCAACCCATTTGGGGAAACGGCAAAGGCTCCTTCCAGACAGAACGGAATAGGCCTTGCTTTCTGCAGGTGGCTTGATCTACCCAGTAAAACCAACCAAGACACTGGTTTCTCAATTTAAAAGGCAGCATGGCTTAAGGGCTGAAAAGGACAGATGTGGGTATTGATGGAAACCACCATCTACCTCCGGAAACCCTCTTGCTCCGTGGGCCTTTCGGAAGCGGAATGGCATTTGTCCTGCAAGAACCAGCCAATTTCAGCTAAGCACAGAACTTGGGGGAAATATCATCTGGGACCAAAACTTTTCCAAGTGGAAAGCACCCTCAATTTCCCCCCAGTTGGTTGCATCACAAAGCCTTCCACTTTGTGATGCAGTCCAAACCATCCCCACACACTTGTTGCATTTTGAAGAAAATGCCCAGCGCATGGGCATTGCGCACTCCCTCTCTCGCTCCTGGCTCTCTTACCGCTGGCCCTGGGTAAGCGCTGACCTCGCAGTTCTCCCTCCAGGACATGTTCAGGCTGCGGACAAACTCCGTGTAGAAAGGGTGGCTGGTGTTGAACATGGAGAAGCCCAGGACGTTGGAGTGGTCGTCCACGATGCCGTCCAGGTGCAAGATCGGGAAGTCCTGCAAGGGTTGAGAGCACCAAAAAGGGACACTGATGCAGCCTGGCAAAGACAGATCCTAAACAACTGCCATTCAGAGTAATTAAGGAAAGTAAGTCATTAAAAGAGGGATTTGGGAGCCCCAGAGGAGAGAGGGGTGTATGTGTGTGTTGTGTGCCTTCCAGTCATTTTGACATATGGCAACCCTAAGATGAACCTATAATAGGGTTTTCCTGGCAAGGTTTGAGGACGTTTGCCATGGCCTTATTGTATGTGTGACTTATTGCCCAAGGTCTCCCAGTGGGTTTCCCTGGCCAAACTGGGAACTCTGGTCTCCAGAATTGTAGTCTTAACACTCAAATCTCTGCTACTACTACCACTACTATTATTATTATTGCTGGTTACATGACTATCGAGTGTTAACAAGTGAGTTTTTGGATTATTGAGGATGGCTTCTATCCATGGATCTAAGAACCAGCAAAGTATTGTTGGACAACGCAGCCCCATTTCAAGCCATTGTGAGCCTCTCTATGGCAGCGTTATTCAGATGTTCTCTCAGTCCGGCTGGATTCGCTCCCAGAGCGCCTCTCACCAAGGCATGATGTTGGAGATGATGGTGATGAGCCATAATTCTCCGTTTAAAAACAAAAAGCAATGCAGGGAAAGGGGGGGGGGATACTTTCACCAGCTGCCAAATACCTTTTTATTTAGATCTGCCATAAGAAGGGTCTTTTAATGGCAAATGCTGCATTTTATTATCCTTGCTGCATTTGGAATGTGCTTTTCATGGTTTTGAATTAACGTTTCCACCAGATGACTAAATAGACTTTTCAAACCCAGCTTTTCCTTCAGACCAAGAGCAAATATTTGGCCAGAGCTAAAGGCATAGAGAGGCTCTTGCGGTTTACGGCCGAATCCATCTTCTTTGAGTTAAATTTGGGGAGATCACCAGGGGCTTGATAAAAGGGTCAGCCGCTGCACCACCGCGTCACGCATTTAGTGGGAAGCAGAAGCTGAGCCTCAGGCTGCTGAACATATTGTTGCATTGCACAAATTAACCCTTTAAAAAGCGTATTTATCCATATGCATATTCTGAGACTCAGTCTCTCTTTCACAACATATTCCCAGGTCCTTCTGCCAAGCAATAATGCAAGCCAACATTTCACCAACAAAACCTGGGCTATTTCACCATTTGGACACATGCGGCCAAGGAACCTCAGAGGATGGTCAAGTTGGGGAAAGTTATAAAGGAGGAAGGAGAGAGACAAGCAAGCTTTTGCCTGAACCTTCTGGGAAAGACAGGACTCTCCCCTTCCTCTCGTCTCTGAGTCAACTGAATGGACATTACTTTTGCAATCGGAGCTCATTTTGCAGCAACTAAAATAAGCCGAGGAACAAAGGAGGAAAGCGGGAGGAGGACAGAGAGACTCTCTCTCTCTCTCTCTCTCTCTCTCTATACACTGGTCCCCCGGGTTACGAAATACCCAGGTTACGAAATTTTCGGGATACGAAAAAATCCCATAGGGATTTATTGTTTCGGCTTACGAAGGTTTTTTCGGGTTACGAAAAAACCCCGGCGCTGTTTTAAATGGAGCCGCGGCGCAGCCGCGGCTTTTTCCCCATTAGCGCCTATGGGCTATTCGGCTTACGAAGTATCCCGGGTTACGAAAGCGGCGGCGGAACGAATTAATTTCGTAACCCGGGGTACCAGTGTATATATATATATATATATATTAATTATAAATCCCAAATAGCAAATCTTGATTTTGCCATTTTATATGAGGGACACAATTTTACTCTGCCATTGTATTTAATGGGATTTGAGCATCAACTAGTTTTGGTATCCACATTTAGAACCAAACTCCAGCGGATGTCAAGGACCCACTGTATTTTATTATTATTATTATTATTATTATTATTATTCTCCAGGACTCATTACACATCAATACATTTATACTCCTATGTTGTTGTCAAGTCTTTTCCAATTCATGGCAACCCTAAAGCGAAGCTATCATAGTGTTTCTTGGCAAGCTTCTTCAGAGGAGGTTTGCCATGGCTTTCCTCTGAGGCTGAGAAAGTGTGACTTGTCCAAGGTCTCCCAGTGGGTTTCCATGGCCAAACTGGGATTTGAACCCTGGTTTCCCAGTGTCCTAGCCCTATATTCCTATACCTAGGCTTATACACCTATATGTAGGCTTTAACTATATGCTTCCAATTGTTTTTAGTGATGTTAACAGCTTGGCTCTCTTTTAATGTTGACCTTTTGTGTCTTTTAATGATGCTGTATTTGTTTCAATGTACAAATCACCTGGAGTCCTGTTTGGGGGCAAAAGGTGGGGTATCAATAAAGATGGCGGTGATGATGATGGTGATGGTGATGATGATGATGGGAATCATGGCGGCGGCAGCTGCTTGGAGCCTGACACAGCTGACGATCCTCATTGATTCTGGATTCTTGGATAGAAATCAGAATCATTGATGAACCAAAATGCCAGAGATGAGATAATTCCTGGTGGACTGGGAAACCAATGAATAATGTTAATAATGCCATATAGTTAAAAGAAGTGCATTGGATCAACATTAAAATGAAATTAAGTGGTCAACAAACAAGTAAAAACGCAACATGCAAAAATAACAAAACAGCAATTGACAAACAGCATTGCGTCCAGTTGAGAGCCTTTTCTTTGGAAACCTTTAATTCCCAAACATGTCCCCTAAATCCGACCATTGCTTCCAGGAGCTAAAGAGGACTGGGCCCTTTATCCGTTAGGAGGAGAAAGTCAGCTCCTCGTTCTTCTTCGCTTTGGTGCAAAGGACCAAATAAATTAGGATGTCGGGCCAAACATCTTTTATACAAGCTGCACAAGCTTCATGGTCATATGCCATTCAAGACTATTTTAACTGGTTTTAGATCATCTGTTTTCAATGGAGAAACTACTTCGCCTACAGTCAATATCCTCCATATTCATGGATTTTTTATCCGTAATCCATGGTTTGAAAATATTCCAAAAATATATAAATCCCACAAGCAAACCTTGCCGTTGCCATTTTATCCAGCGGACGCCTTTTTACTCTGCCATTGTATTTAATGGGGCTTGAGCATCCACAGAGTTTGGTGTCCAAAGGGGTTCCTGGAACCAAACCCTAAGAGATACCAAGGGCCCACTGTATTTTAATCCTTTTAAATGTCTGTAATTATTTATAGTTATTGTAAGCTGCCTTGAGATCTTCAGATCATATTTCAATTTTAAAATAATACCAATGAAACCCACGGAGAGACTTTGGGGAGTCAGACCTTCTCAGCCTAAGAAAAGGAAGGCAATGGGAAACCTCTGGGTCAGAACTGTCCAGAAAACCCTAAGATAGGATCATTGTAAGCTGGCGTCCACTTAAGGCATCGATGTCCAAACTCTGGCCCTCCAGGTGTTTTGGACTTCCTCTCCCAGAAGCCTCAGCCACCTTGGCCAATGGTCTGGGATGCTGGGAGCTGAAGTCCGAAACACCTGGAGGGCCAGAGTTTGGCCATCACTGACTTAAGGGCACATCACAACATCAGCGTTTGATACATTGCCAGCATTCTGCACAGATCTGACAAAATGCCAAGTGAGGCAGATCTCTGCCCCAAGGACCTTCCAAACCAACATTCAAGACAAAATGAACAGAAAGTGAGGGAGACCGGAGGCACGGCTGAAGACGGGGAGGAAGCACCGTTCCTTTGGCTTCTATCGTCTTGGACTCAAGAGCGGAGGAGAAAGAGCAGAGCAACCCCAAATAGCCAGGAGTGGGATGATGTTTAAAAATAAAACGACAATTACACAGCACTTTCCCCAGAGCAGCAGGTGCACACTGTGTGTAAACTGAAATAACACAAGTTGCAAAACAATTGAAGGGAGAACAACTCACCCCACTCACCCCTACTTAAAATAAGCCCAGACAATACATCCAAATTTACTTCTCCTCCCAGATGGTTGCAGTGTCTTCTTTCTCTCACAAACACACACATACACAAAGAGACAGATCCAAATGTGACAGTGCCCACAACCGTTGTTTGCAAGCATAAGCGTTCGCAAAGTGTCTGGCCTTAGGAGCAAAGCCAGAGGGAAAACCCACTTTCACATTCAGATCTTGCTAAGGGTTGTCAGGAGCCAAGTCAGAAACATTTTGCCGGAGGATCTCTAGCCTTTGGCCGGCCGATTGGTTGGTTGGTTGCCCAGCCCTGTCCTAAATCACTGGCACCTTCACCTTCACACACAGAAAAGCACCAGCGATGGATGGGAGGACGTGTGTGTGTGTGTCTGTTGGGAAACGACAACCCTGACCCTCTGAAACGCCTGCGCTGAGCATCCCCTCTCTGTGCAAAGAAGAGGCACATTGCTGCTGTTTTTAAAGCCGCATACCCTCCAGCTAGGTTTGCATGGCAGGGTCACCTCTCATCACTGCTGAAACAAATGCTGAACCCGAGCCAATGCTCCACTTTGCCCAGCGAGAAGGAACCAGTTTCTGAGGCAAGGGCTGGGCTCTGCAAGCCAAGGCAGGGATCGGTCCCCAGGAGGGTTGGATGCCGCAAACCAGCGCTCTGGAAAACGGGGGTCCGGGGGAATGTGGCGCAGACCCAGCGAGCGAGGAAGCCTGGTCCCAAAAGGAAAGAGCGGGCATCCTGATGGTCAACTGCAATGGCACTAAGTCAGGCCAATGGCATTACAATTTGCCAGAAGGGTGCTAGCACTCTCCAGCTCTCCCAGTTTGGCAGGGACTGTCCCAATCCATCCTCTGTCGCCCCAGTTTTCTAGCTGCTTTTAAAATGTCCCAGTTTCTCTCTCCTTCTTCCACCTTTTCCCTTTGTCCTTCAATTGCTGCAACCTGAGTTCAAAGAGCAACAGGAGTTTGGACTCCATTAACTCAATAGGGGAGAAGAGAAGCAAACTACAGCAGTCTCTACTAGATGATGATGATGATGATGATGATCATCATCATCATCATCACCACCACCATTATATTTGTACTCTGCTTTTTCTCCCAAAAGTGGGACTCATACTGGTTTATAGTCTAAAAACACAGTACAGTGAAAAACTTACAAAAGTGACAATTAAAATGGAAGTAGATGATTACAATGTTAAAACATCATTAAAAAAAGCAGAATGCAAATAAAAAAAGATAAAAGCAATTAAGAAGTTTTAAAGGTCTGTCTGTTCTTCCTCATCCCTGTTGCCGCCTTGACCCCTCTCTTATGTTGCCACACATGCTCCTGTTTTAATCAGTGGAACGTAGGGAAGTCCAGATGCTAGCTCTTGCCTCTTTCGGTAATGCAACTAATGTTTTGGTGAGTTGCGGCCACCAGACGCCAGCCGTGTCCTGGTCAGTGGAGGCCAGAGGTGGCCGCGGCAGAGGGTCCGGCTGGCCTCCTCCAGAGCAATGGCAGCATCTGCAGGGACCACAGGAGGAGCCCAGAGGTCCCTGCGGATGGGCATTGTAGTATCTCCCTTGCAGGAAAGGGGACGGATGCTTCTCTGCTGCCCCCAACCCACCCTCCACCAGCCAGGAAAAGTGTTGGGGACTGCAGCTGAGAAAACAAGGGTTGGGGGATTGGATGGGAGATGATCATGGCTGCATCTTATAGCTGCATCTCCCGGTGAAGCACCTCAAGCCCCTGTTTCAAGCTCTGCTGAAGACAGCAGCCCCCCCACACCCAGCACTTGACCCCTGCAGCCCTTTGAAATGCAAAACACAATGTGGTCCTCGCTCGCTCTTAGGACAACCCACAATAAGGACGTCAGCCACGGAGAGCTTGTTGTGGGAACTGCAAGGGAGAAGACAGGGAGACAAACTGGATGGATGGTTTTTGGTGTTGGGGGCATCACATGTAGCTTCCCTCCCTGCCACCCCTGCAAGGTCAACCTCCAAAGACCTTGGGCGAAATCTTGTCAGTGTCCACGTTCTCCTAGGGAAGCGGTCAAACATTTTTCTCCGACACCCAACACCCACATTCAATCCAAGGTCACGGGTGCAAAGTCGCGCACGGATGCCAATGTGAATGTAGACTCACATTTGGGGATGCCTTGCATAGCACGTCCTGGTTGTGCAACATTACCCTTCAACGCAAGGGGTTGTGTAAGACGAGCAGCACATAACTCCACTTGCCAACGTTTACGTCACACAACCCCAATGGAGTAGTGCGCCTATTCTGCAACCCGAGACGACAGTTTGGACAGCTGCCTCCTTGCAAGACCCTCCAACATTTCACAGATGAAAACTGGGAGCTGCATCAGAGCGTGATCAAGATGGCAAAAGCTATGGACAGGAAAGGACTGAGAAGCCAAGAGAGGCTGCAGCCGTTTGCACTTCTGGCCTGGGAAGGGTAAGTCACCTCTCCCACAGAGTTAATGGAGAGCAAACTAATGCTGCGCTTTGAACCCAGTTTACAGCCCTTGAAGCAGCTGAGGACAAAGGCAGCAGCAGGTTCTGAGTGTTGTGAAAGGGCAGCAAATTGTTAAGTCATTTAGGTTTTTTTCCTATTGTATTCTTACTGCCAGGGAGAAGGAAAGGGACCGGTGTGGTTTTCTGCCTCTGCTGCCAAAATAACTTGGCTGGCTTCAGGAACAATGTACCTTGACTTGGGAGGGAAGCAGCGCTTGCAACTCTCTGCTTTAGGTGGCAGAAAAACCTCTCCGGTCGGCGCAGATAGAGTCGAGACCAGATGGGCACCTGGTCACCACGCCTTCTGGTCAAAGCTCTCCAACGGCTTTTCCAAGCTCTGCTCCCTTACAGGGGTGGGAGTTTTACATAGAGACACACTTGGTCTTCTCTGTCTCAGCCACTGCTCTGCCAGTACTCACCATCGTGGTCAGGATGTATTTGTAGAAAGCGGATGTCATGCCCAACTCGGAAGCCTAGAAACGGAGCAAGAGAAGGAGAAGCAGGTTTGGTACAAGACTTTCTGGGCTTATCAACTCCCTGCCACTCAAGCCAGATGTGATCCAGCTGTTTTCCCAGGTGCGCAAGTTCAAGACTGGCAAGCTGTGGCAGTCTTGGGCTCTTGGCAAGAGATCCCAAACAGGTGGCCAGCAAGTGAGGGTCACTCAGGTGTGTGTCTGCACAAAACACTGATTTAATTCCATCTTTCAAACCCAAGCTTGGAAGTGTTCCTTTTTCGGACTATAATCCCCAAAATTCACATATGTGTCTGCATGGGATGCAGGCTGACTTAACTGCATCTTTCCTGTCTTGAACTACATCTTCCTAAAATTATCCCCAGCCAGCTATGAGTCTCAGAGAGTTATCAGAATAGACCAGGAGCAGCTAGCGGCTCCCAAGTCAGAGGGTCAGTGAATCCACTTCACATTTTAAACCCAAGGTGCTGAAATTCTATATGCCACAAAAGCAGCTCTAGCTGCCCAAACCCAGAGCAGATTCACTGTTCCATTGACATGAGAGCCACAAGCATCCATTGGGTTTGCAATGATGTTTTCCACCCCAGGAAGGCAGAATCTGCCTCCAGGTCTGATGGATCACTCTGGGAGGAGACTAGCCAGGAGTCTGCAAAGGGCCACTCCATCCAGATGGAGGCCAAAGGTGTCCTTGGCCTCCCCACTGAGGCAGAGAGACCCCCACGCCCCCCCTCCATCCTGCTTCTCACCTTCTTGAGGATGAGATAAGAGATGGAAGCATTGGCGTCCACGATGATGGTGGAGATCTTGTCGTCCCTGATCTCCTTCAGGAGAGGCGTCGGGTCGTTGGTGTCGTCCAGCATCCGGATGGAGAGCGTCTCCTTGGAGATGAGGAACTGTCGCACCAACTCCTCCAACCTCAGCAGGCCTGAGCAGAAGGGACAGAAGGACAACGGGTGATGCCAGCCGCATGTCCGAGCCAGGAGCCCAGCCCTACCCTGCCTGGCTTTGGCATTCGGGACTTGGCCCTGGGAGTCCTTCCATCGGGACGCAGGAGGAGCACAAAGCTCAAGGGTATCTACAGATATGTCTTTTTGTGCCTGTTCACAGAGGTGTAGGAGGCACTGCTTTGCATCCTAATTTCTGAAGGATTAAGCAAGGCCTCCTCCATGGCTGCCTCATTGCCCCAGAACAGGGTCCCCACAGTCCCCTCTGCTAGCATTCAGCCTTGCAGCAATACACAGAGGATTCCATTTCTCCAGAGGCAAAGGTGATGCTAACTGTGTCTCTGTGTTCAACGTGAAGAGTTGTTGTGGTGGTTTTAAAAAGCAAACAGATCCTATCGCTGCTGTTGCTGAGGGAAGTGGTAATTCCTGAGGTGGCTGCATGCAGAGAGCTGGGAGTTTGCATCCCTCCTGTTTGCCCCAAGAGGGAAATCCCTGTCGGCAGCAAAGGGCAAACAGAGCCGACACAGGAGCAAATATGTCACTCACCAGCCACTCACCAGCTGCGGCTACCGATCCTGGGTTTTGTTAATCAAGAAAAGCCTACAACTCCCAGAATCCCCCAACCAGTATGGCCAGGTTCTGGGACTTGTATTCCAATGATTCTTCCCAGCTCTGCATCATCCCAATTATTATTAACCCCCCACCTCACTGCTGCTATTTGTATTTGAATTGAAAGTGGATGTTAAAAGTAAAGGCACCTTAAACATCACATCTAGCACCACAGTACTGGGACATCCTGCAGCCTTTCTCCAGATGCAGTTGGACTACAACTCCCAGAATGTCTCACCATTAGCTAGGGGCCCAATGGGAGCTGCAGTCTGACAACATGGGGAGGCAGGCCTCCATTGAGATTTTGTGCTGAGGGTAGGGAGTGTTAATCTCCACGCACACACTGGTTGTACTAAGCCATCCTTCTGTCCAATGGCAACACTGGGTGACTGGACGCATGCCTGCATATGCAACTCACGCGCTTACACAATGGTGCCACATGAAGAACTGAGTAGGGTTAGGGTACCAGATCAGACCAAAATGTCCAACCACTGCTTCCAGAGGGGAACTTACACACATGTTAGGGTTGCGTAGAACGTGCTGCAAATGAAGCACAGAACTTGCGGGAAATTGGACTACCGATCCCAGAATCCTGACTCCATTTTCCTGTCAAGAGGAGGGAGCACAGAGAGAACTGCCCCTCCAGCCTCAGGCGCACCACGCTCCCTCCTGCCCCATGCGCCCGCCCCAGCCCCAATCCCCAGCCCCACTTCCTCACACTCGGCCTTGGCGCAGATGAGGCTGGCTGAGGGGTAGTTGAAGGACTTAAGGATGCGCGAGACGGCCAGGCTGACATCTTCATTGCTGGGGTAAAGGCTGACGGAGGCAAAGCGCAGGTACTGCAATTTGGGGGTCTCCTCCGGACCCACTTTGACATGAGGGATCTGTGGAAGAAAAGGGAGGCATGGGTGGCTGGCACTGGAGACCCCTTTGCCCACTCTAAAAGGTGACCTTTTTTGGACTAGCGCTGACTGGAGGATTCTGGGAGTTGCCATTCAAAAGTTTACTATTCCAAGCTCTGATTAAGGATAGGATCATAAGAGTTGGAAAAGACCCCCAAAGGCTATCCAACCTCCTTCTGCCAGGAAGGAAGACATCATCCAAGTCCCTCCTGCGACAGATGACCATCATCCAGCCTCTCTTTAAAAACCTCCAGTATTTCTATCTACTTAGCTTTGATTTTAAGTACTGTACGTTTTGATTACGCTGCAGAGAGTGAGACATTGACAACCGTTCACACCTTGACCTCTTGCTGTTTGCTGCCTTTTCATGCTCTCAGTTGCATTGCTACTTGCCCTTTCCTTGGGATGCATCCTAAATTCTTATTTCTAGAGGCTGACCTGCAGTTTTAAGATGCCGCAATGCAGGAAATTTGGGGAGTGAAAGAAAATTTCGTTTGCAGGGATGAAATTATTGGGGGGAATGCCCTCATTTTGCACACACATACACACAGAGAGAGCAACCCTCTTGTCCTGAAACCAGTTCCAAAGTGGCTTTTCACTCCTGGGGCTTCTACAAGAGGCAATTTTGCCCTTCTTCTTGGTTGGAAGAAAGGAGCAGTCCACCAAAACCACATGCACCCCAGGGGCCATGCTCCCTTTCCCCCACACATGGCCGCCCTAAATCTTTGCCTACAACTTTGGCATCCGACCCTTGCTTGGCACCATGGGACTCCAGGGGAGAACTGGTCCTGAGTTTCTATGGGAGAATCCAACTTTGTGGCTGAAACGGAGGACCCCTGAAAGCACTGAGCTGCAATGGATATGGTGCGGCTTACCTCTTTCTCCCCACAGATGTGGCTGACGATGGAAGCAGAGGCTGGGCTGGAGGCCGGGCCCAGAACCGACACCACGCCTTTGGGCAGAATCTGACACACTGCATTGAGGGGGAACGACAATCGGAAAGACGTTACCCAAAACGGACCTTGGCCAACCCATTAGCCAAGCCAAAGCATGCCAGGTGACTCCCTTTTTCAATCCCCTTTCCCTGCCACAACGGGTCAAGGAAGGGATTACACACACACACACACACACAGACACGCAATGTCCTCACAATGCCTGGCCCACTTCACCTGAAAGCTCCATTTAACCTCAACGTGAAAGACTTTCCTTGGGTTTATGGCAGAGGGAAGCAAAGCACCCACCTTGCCCCGAGTACACAGTTCTGAATCCCGTCCCACCCGGCATCACTCACAAACACACAGGCCACAACTTTGTGGAGATAAGTACTTAGGGTAACTAACCACTGCTCCTGTCCATAAGAAACGCATTATGGAGCCAATGCTCCCTTTGATTGATGCACACAGAGATCAAAAGGGTAAGTGGCCTTATGATGCCTGGCACAGAGACACCCACAGGCCTTGGCGTGCAGGGCTGCATTTCTTCCCATGCACTTGGTGCTTAGTTCTCACCCCAGTCCAGCAAGAGCTCATGCGCATGCATTTGCAGAGAGAGAGAGAGAGAGAGAGAGAGAGAGAGAGAGAGAAAGGGAACATACTGGTGTCGGTGGTCTCGTACTGGCTGTCCCGCTGCAGCTCAAAGATCTCCACCTCCACCCGGGCTTTGGCTGGCACCTCGATGATGCTGTTGATGTGCTCCCGTGCCAAGGCTAGTGCCAGTCGTTCCCCGCGGCCACAAACTGTCTGGTCATCTAAGATGGCAGCTGGGCAGGAGGGCAAGGGAAGGAGACAGAGAAAAGCCAACCGTCACCAAAATGCCAGTATCCCCTGAAGAGAAACCTACTCCCTGGTGGTCTTCTCACCCCACACCTCTGTAGATACAGGTCCCACCAGCCCACAGAAGCCAGGCCACCCCCACTAACCCCCAGACTCTCCTCCCAGACCAAGAAAGGCCCAGCCACTGATGTTCTATTCATTGTTGTTGTGTGCCTCCAAGTCGTTTCTGATTTATGGCAACCCTAAGGCGAGCCTCTAATGAGTTTTCTTGGCAGGTTTCTTCAGAAGGGGTTTGCCATTGCCATCCTTTTAGGCTGAGAGAGTGTGACTGCCCATGGCACCTGGAATAAGGTGATGGGAGTTGTAATCCCTTGCCTCTGGAAAGTGCCAGTCTAGTTTTGGGCAAAAACATTAGCTTACTCCAAGAGAATCATGCTTTGAGTAAAACAGTACTTTAGTCTTTACTTTTCCTTATCTTTTTAGCTACATGTCTTTTTAAACTATATTTCTTTTTAACTTATCAGCTGTTTTGAATCCCAGCTTTGGGGGAAAATCAGGGTATAAATAAAGTGAAGACAAATAGACAGACAGATCTGGCTGGCAGGCAGGCAGGCAGGCAAGCAAAGTCAAGCTAACCTCCTGCACCTCCTTTTTGCAACCCACCTGATGGGGCTTTCCTCCCCCCACAAGACCACCCCTTTCCTTCTGACCCCCAACATACACACAAAACACACGCTGCAGCTCTTTCCTTTTGCTCCCTGCCCTGATTTATGCCCTCTACAGCCGTCTGGATGGGAAGAGGATAACAAACGGAGCTGCTGAACAGAGCAGACATCATGCGGCTGGCCACCCTGGGGCCATCCGTCACCTCCAGGGTCAGGCTGCTCCCAATTCCCGGCTCTCTGCCCCCACTTTGCAAGCCTCCCTCTCCCTGAAGCTTTGCCCTCCCTCAACAGCCCAGCTCTTCCACTTCTTCTCCTGCCCCCCATGGTCATGCCTTCTCAACATGTGCATGCCCTGCCACTTTTCCCATACGTGTGCCTGCTATGCGCTCTTACCCATGCGGAGAGAAGAGAGCACCTCCAGGCTCTTGTGGGCAAAGGCAAGAATCAGCAGCAGCAGCAGCGCGGGCAAAGCCGGCATCTTCTACCCCTCCTCATGGAGAAAGTTCGGCCGTGGCCTCTGCGCTGCCACCTGCAGATGGGGCGGGAAGCACAGGTGTCCTCCATCAGAACAGTTATCGGTCCAAAAGGAAAGGGAATCAATTCTCTCTCATACACACACACACACACACACACACACACACAGCATGCATTCAGCCATGGGGATCAGTAGCATCCATGTCAGTAGGGCATGAATCCATGCCGGGTTTGGCTTTGTCTTGAATGATCCTGCTGTCCATGGGTCCCATTCAGAATTAAGGCAGGATATAAAGAAATGAGTCGCTTTAATTGGAGGGGCCCATTCTCTACTCATTCCTTAGAGAAGGTGTGGGGGGACCGGTGGGGTTTGCTGGGATCCTCAGGCTGCCTACTGCTAGATTCGGCTTAAGAATTTTAAAACTTGTGCATTCCATAGATGTTCTGTATCCTAAGCCCCTTTGAGTCCCACTTGGTAGAAAAGAGGGGTATAGATAAAATGAATAAGCAAATGTTAACTGTGGGAGACCCCAGTCTCTGGGGCTAGTTCCCCCACCGCAGCCAACAGGGAGCTTGGCCTTGCATGGCGGAGTGGGACTTCTCCCTTTCTTGCATGCTGGGAGGATAAAGGCAAAGAGAAATGGGCAAAGCCTTCAGCCACTCTGTCAGGCCAAGTGAAAGAATCAGAGAGAGAGAGATTCCCCTTCCATGAACTTTTTCCACCCGTCGACTGACTCAACAGAGAGTTGGGAAAGACATTTTTGGTCCAGACTCACTGGGTCCAAAACATTGCCTGCCAGTGAACAGTTAGTATGACCCTCCAAGAGTTGTTGGACTGCAACTCCCATCATTCCTCGCCCTTAGCTTTGCCAAATAGGGGCCGGATGTGTGTTGCAGTCCAGCAAACTCTGGCCAATGTCCATCTGGATCCCACTCCTGATTTACATGCAACTCCCCACCTCTTGAGAGGGAGCCCTCCCAAAACCCTTTCCGCCGTTGCACACCTTCTTCTCTGCACTTGCAGAGTTCAGTCCCTGTAACCCAGCATCCCCAGGGACTTTATGCCCAGCCCTGCATGCCTCTGTGGTCCCTCGACCTTTCATCCCAGCATCCTCCTTGGGCCCTGTGCCATGTGCCACGTATGTGCTGTGCACCATCACTTGGGCATCAAAGCCTATGGGGCGGAACGCCATCTAGCCAAATGCCAACACACTCCCTGCAGCCACAAGGCCCCCTTGCAGCCGCTGGGCCTGACCTTCCCCAAGGCCCATGAGAACCCGTCCAGTGCTGGCACTGCGGTGGGACCCATGCACCCTCCCGCTGTCCCCGTCGCCTTTGCACCTGATGCCCGTCCTGCTCTGAGCTGAGTCAGCAGCAGCATCCGTCCCGTCCTCACGCCGCACAGCATTCACCTTGAGCATTAATATTTATCTTCCCCTCAGCCACAACTGGGCAGGTGGTGCAGCTGAGGCGATGCCAGAGCGAGGGAAGGAAGGAAGGGAGCTGGCATGGAGGCACAACGGCACTTCAAAAGCATCCTTTGGAGGGAGAAAAGGACTCCAGGAGAGAAGAGATGAACCCCCAGGAGCCACAGCATGCTTCCCCTGGCAAAGCCAGCGGATAAAAATCTACAAAAGGAAGGCAGGAGCCATGCTCCCAGCGATGCTCTCTCTACCACTCACTGGAGGGCAAGAGAGATGTGGGGGGCGTCCAAGCCCTCCTTCACAGCTCCCTGCAAGAATCCAAAAGATACCTTTATGCCGGTCAATCCAGGCTGAGGATAGGGCCCTGTTCACTGGGGCCTGAGTGCGGTTTTGCATCACTGTAGCTCCACAATAAGGAAAAGCAGCCCTTAGCAAAATTCACTCTCATCTCCACAGTTCTGAAAGCAGCCTTCTTTGGCCCTCGCACCTTCTCTGATGCGTTGTATCCCATCATCTGCAACCACCACTGAGGGATGATGGGAATGATGATCATGGACAGCAAGCCAGGCAAGGCTACTTTAAGTGCAAGCCTACCCTTTGGAAGTAAATTGGCTCTGTTTCGGAAGAAGGAGCTGGCAAAACCACTCTGAAGATCTCTTCCCTAAGAGAAAAACGTTAAACTCATGGGTGGACAGGCAACATGAAGGCATGCCCCCCAGACACATACACACACACACACCTCCCAGAATGCCCCAGTCCATGCCCCGTTGGCTTGGGCATTCTGGGAGATGTAGGCCAGCATCCTGGGAGTGAGATACGCATGCCTCAGGGACGCACCACATCAGAGGCGAATTAATCGCCACAGCGCAAGAGACGCATCCTGCTGACAGCAGCAGAAGTGGAATTGTGCTGACGGCAGCGTTGTGCTTTGTGGTTGCACACTCAAACTGTGTGTGTGTGTTTATTTACTTATTTAATACCCCGCTTTCCCCTAGCAAGGGACTCAGCGCGGCTTCCAAAAATGTAAAGCAAAGCCCAGCTAAAGTCTTATTTACTGAAGTTCAACAATGACAACAACAACAACAACAACTAAACAGAGGATTCTGTTTAAAAAGCACATAAATAAAACAGTTTTAAAAGCAGCCATTGCCATGTGCTCTGCGTGGGAACTGCATAGTGCTGGCACAGTGTATCTCTGCATGTGGACATCTATTCCATGCTCAGGGGGCACTGGATTGCAGCCATGCCCCCCAAAAGGCAGCATTCATAAGTGCCGCTATTTGGGGGGGCTAAAGTCAAATGCCATTTAGAGTCAGACCAGATCCATATCCAGAAACGCTGCAAAGAAAAGTCCTAAGGCAATGAGTGGTTCCCAAACGTTTGGGCTTCCAGGTGTTTTGGACTTCAGATCCCAGAATTCCTGACTTCTGGCCAAGCAGAATGAGGCTCCTGGACTGGGAGTGGAAGTCCAAAACACCCGGAGAACCAAAGTTTAGGAGCCACTGGCCAAAGAGATCATTCTGGAATGGACAAAACATAAATTCAAGTGGCCTAATAGGCTCATGAGTATTTAATGTTGGTGCATTTCATCTGCCCAAACCTTGCCTAAATGTGTCCCCCCCCCCCTTCAAGCAAAAGGGTTAAAACCAACATCAGGAATTGCCTGTTTGTCTCTTTGTGGCTGAGCTGCAAGGAGCATCACTCGGCCAATGGCTCAGGCTGGCCTAGAAAAACGTAGACCAATGGACAGAAAAGGTGAAGGAAAGGGAAAGGGAACCTGGAATATCCTTGAAGGGTATAGGATTTGCTGTAACCACAGCCCTGCCCTGAGCATGTGCAGAGTGTCTTATTGATTTAAAACCATAAAACTGTAGACTCTTTGAGTCAGAAAGGATCCCAAGGGCCATCTACTCCAACCTCCTGGTATTTCAAGATGGCTCCATCATGTCACCTCTCTTCTCCAAGCTAACACCCTCACTTCCCTTGGCCCTTCTTCACAAGGTTTCCAAGCCTTTCATCACTTTGGTCCCCTAGAACTATCTGTCTCTGACCCCTCCTCTGGCCAGAGCTCCCAAGGCCAAGGGACACCAAGCCAAACAGACATCGTGCATAAACACAGGCTTAATAACAACAGCTCCTTAAAAGCAAACACACCTAAAACTACCAGAAAAGCCCCCCGAAAACCACTGCCAGTCCCATACGGGGGGAGGGGTGTTCTGGGTGTTGCATAACTTGCATTGCCCTCCAAAAGTAACTTTCCCAAGCTGCCATAGAAGTCGCAGGGCAAGGTGGTCCAAGGGGCATTCCTTCTTTCCTGGGGAAGCTTCCAGCACATCGCGGGAAAGGGCCCTTCATCCCAGGCAGCAACGGTTGCCTGGCAACAGGAAGCTGCTAAGGAGGAGGAGGAAGCTGCGGTTGCTAAGCGAAGCCATCTGGGGCTCTGAGCGGCCTCCTTGCGGAGGGGCTTCCTTCCTCCCACGCTCCAGGCCACCCACAAGAGGCGCACCCTCCCCACATGCGCTATCCCAAACCCTCTCCCTCAATGGGGCACCTTCTGGTTTGATTTCCATTGAGTGCACCTCTCCCTTCAAGGCACCTGTTGACTTATGGCAGCACCATTGGTTTCACAGGGTTTTCAAAGGCCAGAGGTCCTCAGAGGCAATTTTGCTCATCACCTTAAGTCTTGCCAAGAAAACCCTAAGAGAGGGTCACCATAAGTAGGAAATGACCTGATGGCGCACAACAACAATAAATGTTTTAATTAATTAATCATTAAAAATCATCTGCTCCTGATTGCAACACATGCCACAATTAACCTTTGGTTGGGCTTGCTGTGCCAATCCAACTTGCCCAGCCCTCTAAAGTAACAAACAAAGGGGCTCCAGAGCATGTGCAGAGCCAAACTTTCTCTCCTCTCCCTACTAACGTCCAGCTGCATCCCTGGACCTAGAACTGGGGGTCCGAGGGGTGGGCAAGGCTTTCCCGTTGGGCCAAAGCCCTCGAGGGCAATTTAGCCGCCAGCAGCTGCACCCTTTGAGCTGCTATTTCTATTCCGCAGCTTTAAACTGCAATAGCACTTGTGAATAATCCATCTCCATCTGGATCCACCGGACGGATCAGGCTCCTCACATTCTCCTCATCTCATAAAAGACGCCGTTTCCGTGGGTCAGCCCTTGTCCTGGCAGAGCTGGGTTCTTGGACTCCTTCTCAGGTGCTGCTTAGCCGAACACTCAGTGCCAAAACCCTCCTCCTTGACTTGCATGAGCGTCATTCGCATTCATGGCATGCTTGGGGGGGAAATATTTGCATCAAAAGTTCAAACCGCAACAAGCACATTCCTCAAACCCCAAAACACACGCACACAACATCCATTCTACTGTTGGAAGAGTGTCGGCTGTGTGTGTCGGAAGTCTGTTGCATTTTGCACTTCCGGTGCACTCATCTTGCAAAGAAAACATGCTGCAGGGAAAATGCATGGGGCAAATAGGGAGCCTGACCACCGCCAAATCCTGAAGTACTTTGGATTCTTCTGAGCTTCCATTGTATCCAGTCTTAGTTTCTGCTAATCCAGACCACAACCAAAACCATGCTAGTAATCTACTCAAGGTGCAAATTGTATTACACATCTGGAACAAAAATATTTTTTATCACACACAGCAGTTGCAACCAGCTGAAAGTGGTTTTGTGCATGCTGGGATCATTGTGCGTTGTTGTTGTGGGCCTTCAAGTCGTTTCCAACTTAGGTGACCATAAGCCAAAGCTGTCACTGGGTTTTCCAGGTGAATTTTCTCCAGAGGAGCTTTGCCTTTTCCTTCCTCAGAGGCTGAGAGAGTGGGACTCACCCAATGGGTTTCCAGGTCTGAGCCAGAATTCAAACCCTGGTCTCCCGGAGTCCCAGTCCAGTGCTCTAACCACTAGACCATGCTGTTTCTTGACCTTTATCCGGGGGGGGGGGTTGACACCATTGCCCTCCTCTAAGTCTGACAGAGCGTGACTCACCAAAAGTCACCCGGAGGTTTCCCTGGCTGAGCAGGAATTCGAATCCTGGTCTCTTGGGTCCTAGTCCATCAGTCAAACAACTATACCATGATGGCTCTCACTGATGTGCATGCAGAAACACATTGAAGACCGCAAAATAATGTGTGAATTGCCTCCATGCGTTGCTGGAGGTATTCAGGGCAGGAGGAGGGCTTGATTGGATGCCACCCTTCTTCTGGAGCATCACCCTGATTGCGCCACTGCTGTTGAGCAGAACCCAAGGCCTACGTGCTACCTGTAAAAACAAACCCAAACAGGAATGGCCCTGCACCACCCACCCCAAATCTGGCGTTCGCAGAGGACTTTCGCAGACCATCACCAAGCGCTGTCACCCTTCGGGGAAGACGCTTCTCTTGAGAAAACGCGGCGACTTGGCAGAGGCGGCTGGTGACTCTGTTGTCACGGAGCAGGGAATCCACCCTCAGTTTCAACAGCCGCTTCCTCCACAGCCGTCGGTCTCGCAGGCGCGCTCCAGGTGCTGAAGGAACACTGGGAATGGAGCCCAGCCCCACGGAAAGCTCCCATGCAGCAACCCAGAGCAGCGGAGGAGCAGGCGCAGGGCGGTGTCCCCGTCCCGGGAAAACAGCATCTGTCTATTGGGGCTGTTGCTGGAGGCGCAGGAGGAGCATCTCCTAAAAGATGGATACCCTGGGGATCCCTGTGCCAGATCAGCAACCAGGAGGGGGAGACCGAGGGCCCAAGGAGCCAAGGGCAGGGCCACATTTGCACCCAAGGGATGCAACATGAGCCAAGCTCTGGGGAAGGAGGCGGTCGGTCCGTTGCAACGCTGACCCTCAAGAGCATGGCAGCCAGCTGCCCAGCAAAGTCCTGGACAAAGTTAGGAAGCTCAAAGTTACAATCAACAATGGGAATCTTTTGGATAGGGAGCAATGAGAGAGAGCCAGTGTGGCACAATGGTCTGAGCATGGGACTGAGTGCTGTATTGAATCCCTCCTCAGCCATGGAAACCCACTGGCGAGTCACACCCTCTCAGCCTCAGAAAACCCTGCAATGGGAGCGCCTTAAGTCAGAAAGCCAAAGGGCGGGCATCAAACTGTTGACTCATTGCTCCTTGGATGCTGCTTGTGGCAGTTCGTTTCGGGCCATTTCATTTAAAGCACAGAATTAAAAAAATAACAAAATGGTAAAGTGTCGGCAACACATCACTCTTTAAATAATGCGAGCCATTGGGTTTCGAGTAACAAATTCTTTCTTTCTTTCTTTCCTTTTTCCCAAGCTAAATAAGCCCAGCTCCAGGGACATAGGAGCCAGCGTGGAGCAGAGCTTTGACTCTGGAGCCCTGGGTTCAAATCCCAGCCCAGCCACAGAAACCCATTGGTTGATCTTGGGCAAGTCACTCTTTCTCAGCCTTGCAGCAAAGCAATGGCAAGCCTCCTGTGAAGAAACATGCCAAGAAAATCCATGACAGGTCTGCCTTAGGGTCACCATAAGTCTGAAATGAAAGGCACACAACAACAACAACAAACAAGGGACTAATGTGTTGCCCCTTCTCTACCATCTAAAAGACAACATGCATGCCTTCACCCTCGCATGACACATGGATGTGTCACCAAAGGGACTGTGGCGAGCGTATCTGAGTACTTGCTCACCTTTCTTTCTGTTTTTACATCTTTCCACACATAGGAAAACAGCATTGAGCAGCCATGTCCAAACTCTGGCCTTCCAGCTGTTTTGGACTTCATCTCCCAGAAGCCCCAGCCCCCTTGGCCAATGGTCTGGGACTCTGGGAGCTGAAGTCCAAAACACTTGGAGGGCCAGGGTTTGGACATCACTGGCACAGAGAGTCTATCAGGTCAGAGGGTTTGATTTCCTTTTCCCTGATATGCTTTTTAAGAAATGCTTAGCAATGTGCAACAGGGAACTCTTCAAGCAAACAGGCAGCCTTCCCCAGATGCACCTCCAGCCCTTGACCGAGACGCTCCAGGCCACGACTGACCGGTCAGTTGCAGAAAGTGGACCTCAGAAAGGAAAGAAAGAGCCCACAAAACTATACTGCAGGCAAGACAAGGGCAGGGGCAGCGGCCCTTAAAACGGTGTTGGACTGCAACACCCATCAGCCTCCAAGCTAGCATTAATGCTGGCTGTCGCAGCTCCATGATCTATAAGGAGGATTTTGTAGGAGGCAAGATTAACATTCCTTAGGGGTTTTTTTTTTGGGGGGGGGAGAGATAATGGAGGTGTGGGAATGAATTGGGGAGCTGCTACTTAATGTGAGTAGGTGGGAACCGATTAGGATTCTCCGACATGTTTTTCTATTTATAATGCACTGTTTAAAACCCGAGCCTCAATTTCTCTCTTTATGGTAGATTTCCTTCCTCCCACCTTTTTCCACGAAAGAAACCTTCCGCGTCTGATCCGTTATCATTTGCAAGAGGAACGCAACGCAAAATCACGAAATAAAGAAAGAGCAAAATGGAAGCAACCAACAACAACAACAACAAACTTCAAGGCAACTTAAAAGGGTTTAAGAGCCAAGGAAAACAAAGGCTGCATCTACACTGGAGAAATAACCCAGTTTGGCACCGCTTTAACTGCCTTGGCTCAAGGCTATGGAATTCTGGGAGTTGGAGTTTGTTGTGGGGTCCAGAGCGGAGCAGAGTTTTCGGAAAGGCAGCTATGAAAAAACTGGGCACCATCCTAAAGTGCAAAGAGATAGAGTCAGCCCTCCGTATCCACAGATTTTTTTATCCACGGATACAAGAATCCAGTTTCAAAATATTTTACAACTATATAAATTCCCAAAAGCAAACCTTGATTCTGCCATTTTGCATAAGGGACACCACTTCACTTTGCCACTTGAGCATCCACGGATTTTGGTATCCATAGGGGTCCTGGATCCAAACCCCAGCGGATACCAAGGATACACTATAAGTCTGAACATCAGTGGGGGGATCATCCAAGCATTATAATCCCATCACCAGGAACGGACGCGAGAGGAAAGAAAGCGGACAAAAAGAAAAACGAATTCACTGGAGATGCGGTGCTGGAGAAGATGCTGAGAATCCGGCCCAGAGGATAAACTAATGTGTCCTTGAAGAGATCAAGCCTGAAATGCCCTTAGGAGCCAAGATGATCAAACCGAGGCTGTTGTACTTTGGCCAAATCATGAGAAGGCATGAAACACAGGGAAACACTGGGAAAAGTAGAAGGTAGTAGAAGGAGAGGAGGAAGAGTGTACACTGGATGGATAGATTCAGTTTGGAGGTCTGAGTTTGCAGGACCTAAGCAGAAGAGGAGAGAAGAGAGGGTCTTGGAGGTATACCATCCATGGGGTCTCCATGTGTTGGGGTCGACTCAGGAGCAGTTAAGAGGAACAACAACTTTTTGGGAGAGCTTTGGCTGTGTCTTCCTGCATGGCAAGGGGTTGGACTGGATGGCCTTTGGGGTCCCTTCCAGCTTTAGGATTCCTAGAGCTACATGGAGAGGCCTTGGCCCCTCTACTTTTCCAGCCTCGGAAAGGCTGCGTTTCCCACCTTGGCAACCTGGCCAAGGCAGGCAGGCAGGAAGGAAGGGACCTGAGTGTGGCCTCACCTGGCCTCCTTCTTTCCCGCCGTCGGATGCGAGGAGGCAAAGTTGTATTACAGCGGCTCTTAGTCGGAAGTCCCTGATTAGCTGCAGGCAGAGCCTTGGTAAGAGTTTAATGGGATCAAAGGCCTCCTGCGCGGATCAGCCGCAATCCCAGCAAGGAAAAGGCGGCTGAGATAATCAGCTTATAGGGAAGCGGCTGGCGGCTCTCTCCGCCACCTGGACCCATCCCTCTGTCCGGCGGCCTTTGCCCCCTTCAGACCCCCAGATGCTCCCCTCTGGCCTCAGCCAGCCTCCAAAAGTAAAGGGCGCTGACCACTGCCTGGTCCAGCAGCACCTTCCAGCCGCCGGACAAAGGCCTTCTCAGCCTTTGAGAACTGGCTTGCTTCTTAGCAGAAACAGGCCTGGGATAATGTGCTGGGATTGTGTTTGTTCTTGTTGCGGTTCAATAGATTATGTTTTTAAACTGGCTGCAATTTTGGGATTGTTTAATTGCGCTTCACCTTTTTTAGGCTGTGAATTTTAAACTATGTTTGTTTTAACTGCCGCAAGCAGCTCTGAGTTCTAAAAAGGCAGGATCTAAATAATAACAATAACAATAATCATTATAATATTTAGAGCTATGGGGAAGTTACTTTTGGAGGGCAACAACTCCCAGATCAATCAGGTCCACGGCTTGGGAAAAGTTGCTTTGGGGACCATGCGTTCATGTCGCCTGCCAACCTATGGGGACCCCATGAATTTTGTAGGGTTTTCTTAGGCAGGGCATCCTCAGAAGTGGTTTTGCCAGTTCCCAAAATGTCACCTACAAAGCCCTAAAGCCCCCAGCCAGCAAGAGAGAAAGAATATCTCTTCCAACTTCTGGATAGGTATTCACCAATAACACGCATAACCGGGGCAGTTTATTCCTGAGTGTTCTGCACACAGTGAATGGAGCCTTCGACAGGAGCAAAGAGGCGGCTCAAGGAAGTGAGACACTCTAGGAGGGAAATAAAACCAACCCCAGTGGGAACATAAAGGCCTCTTCTCCAGTCTGAAAAGTATTGCTATGTGCCGTGGATGCTGGGCATTCTGCACCTGCTCAGAAACTCCCCTCGAAAAGAAAAAGTACTTCTTATTGCTCAAGAACAGGTGCCAAGAAGTCAGTTATTGGTGCTCTTCTGATAAGTTCAGCCTAAATATGGTCGCAAACAAAGTCCAGACAACTTTCTTGGCCACAGGTATTACTATCCAATGAAGAACCTCCCAGCCTCTGTGACAACTTTGTCCTCAAAGGACAACTTTCAATAACTCTGTGCCCTCCAGGAGTTCTGAATTACAGATCCCATCCTCCTGGCCAGAGCAATTTAGGATGATGTGAATTGTTATCCACTATATCTGGACACGGCTCTAGGAACAGCCAAGCACCAAAAAGCAGGAGTCTTAGAAACCAGGAGTTTCAAAACTTACCACGTTTTGCTATCACTTCAACTGCTGTAGCTCCATTGCAAGGAATCCTGGGATCTGTAGTCCAAGGAAGATCTCCACTAGAGAGTTCTGGGGCATGTCCTTAAACCACAGCAGCAGTAAAGCTCTCTATAAGACAATTCTAAGTATCTCAACAAGACACAAACCCCAAGATTCCCCAGGAAAGAGTCAGAGCCGTTAAACTAGGATCATGGAATCATAGTTGGCAGAAACCGCAAGGGCCATCCAGTCCAACCCGTTCTGCCATGCAGGAAATCCAAATCAAAGTACAGTAATTGCACAAGGATGGATCCACTTCCAGACAGACCCCAAAAGTTTCCAAAAAAGATATGAGCTCCTACAGCCAACAATAACAACAACTTCACAACTAACGGGGAGCCTGGAGGGATGTGCATTTCTTATCTCACCTGCCCAGTAAAGAGATATGATAAACTAACAAGATGGAAGATGTCTGGAGAAGGGCTACAAAGACGATCAGAGAGAGGTGGCTAGGTTTAATATCCGAAGTGTGTTTTCTGCTTCTCTGGGGACTCCAAGAACATGAAGCACTGGGTTCAAGTTACAGGTTGAGTCTCCCTTATTATCCGAAATGCTTGGGACGGATTTCTTTGGATTTTGAAATAATGAGACATCTTGCAGATGGGACCCATGTGCTTCATACACACCTTATATACATAGACTGAAGGCAATGTGATACACAACTGTTTTTAAATAACACAAAAATAAGTTTGTTTAAGAGGCAGAGTGCCTTCCCTCGAGGGAAAAGAGATCCTGTTCCGAAACTGTAAGTATTTAACCATTCAAAAGGTATGAATATTTCAGAAACGTGTAACACTCATTAAAAAAACAAAGACACATCTTCCTTGCCCCGTCCGCTGCCTTCTCATAAACAGAGAGGGGAACCATACAGCTTTCTCCCTCCAGATGTGGATGGACTACAACTCCCATCAGAGCTCATAGCCAGCATGGCCTGTGGGGAGGGATGCTGGGAGTTGCAGTTCCAGGACCATCTGGAAATCTGTTGCAGAACCAATGATCTGCTTTCCAGAGTTATGGAGAGAGGCTGTGCCCCCAAAGAGCATACAAACTACATTTCGAGAGGACTAAATTTGGGAGAGGAAACAAAGGGGGAAGGCAGCAAAGGCCAAGCAAGAATTGCCAATAGCTCAGCTTTGCTGCCGCTGGAATTGGGGGACGAAGGGTTAAGTTTGGGGGGTTTGAAGGAAGGGGGCGAGAGGCATCCTGGCGGGCAAGGGCAGGGCTCAGGCAACCTAGCCACTGGTGAAGAATGCTGGGAGTTGCAGTCCAACAACATTTGGAGGAAGGAAATAGGCTTTTTCCTCCACCCAATGTGGCATTGGTGGTCTCCATTGGTTTGCCAACCCAAACGCTACAAGCATCACAGTGGCTGGGCAAGCGTGGCACCGGGGGGGGGGGGCAGGGGTGACATTTGTCCCATGTGAACGATGCAGTGCCTCCACTCCTGGTTTCATTCCAAAATTTACAGGACAGTTTCCATGGTCCTCAACCTGTTTGGTGAACCTGCTCTGGGTTTCCTTTCCTGACTTTGAAGGAGGCTGTCCAACGTACCAGATGCATTAGAGGGAAAGGTAAAGCCCAGGACCTCGGACAGCAACTTAAACGCCTATTCTTTCCCTAAATGTGTGCTTTTAACTGATGTCACATGCATTTGTTGTCTATTGTTGTTCCCCGTTCGAAATAAACGTTATAAAACTGAGTGTGGGATTTTTGCACCTTGAAACTACTGGCCACCACCAAACCCAGAAGCAACCAGGAGTCCCTTCCGGTTGGGATTTCCAGACCCTTCCAACACTCTGGAGGCAAAGGCCATTCCTGTGGGGCTCCAGGGGCTGCAATTGGGGCCATTTTCACTCTCCAAAACGTAGAAGAAGCAAGGGGGACCTGGAGGCCTGGCAGCTGCAGGGAAGCCCTGCTCCTCCACTCCCCAAGGGGCGCATCCAGCATCGCGTGGGCCTCTCTTCCCACTCGACTGGGGCCTGGATCCAGGGAAGGCCTCTGGCATGGAGGCTGGGGCCTGGCCTCCCTTCTTGCTATGCCGCTCTTGCCAGGAAACCAGCGGAGCCGCGCAGGCCGCAAACAAAGCATCTGAGAGGATGCCCAAGACGTGGTGCCCCCCTGCCCCCTCCGTCTGAGACGTGTTCTCATCTTCTCTGTGACAACAACCCGCTCCTTCCTCCTGGGAAACCCGGCAACTGGAAAACAACCCTCCGTAGTCTGCTTCCCAGCCACCACAGCAAAGCCAAGCAAGGGGATCTCCTCCTCCTGGTACCAAGGGCCAAGCCCAGCTCGGCTCTCCTCCAGCCCTCCCTGCCCACACAGCCCTTCCAAACTCACCCCACATGCCAAAGGTTTCCCAGGCACACGCCCGTGCACCACCCTGCCCCGGCACCCATCCCTTCTGTCATACCAAAGCCCCAGGAAAGCTCAGACACCCGGGCCCAGGCACAGGCACTGTGGCTGTCAGAGCAATTTGGTTCCTGACTCGGATCCGTTTCCGTCTCTGCCACGGAGCCTGGCACAGCTGCCAGGGGGATGGCGAGACACTAAGCGGGACTGGCAGGGCCAGCGCCTCGGCCCCCTCGCCTTGCCACCCGCCACCCGCCGCCTCTGCCATGGTGGCTCTGGAAGCTGCTGGGCTCGGAGGCTGAGCCAACCGTGCCCAAAATGAGAAGTGGGGACGGAGAAGGACAGGGAGATGATGGGAGCCCAGGGCAGGAGAGTGGAGTCCCAGCAGAATGGGAAGAAGAGGGAGAATGTGTCTGAGGAAGAGAGAGGAGGCCTGGTACAGTCTGGGAGAGGAGGAAAAGGGCTTGGGGACTCTTAAGGCTCAGAGTGAGAGCCCTGAGCAGCAAGGCCCTCTTGGGACACCCAGAATCTGTTGCCTGGAAGGAGCCGCCTCCCCTCCCCTCCCCAGTTGTGGAGACACAAGGAAGGAAGGAAGGAAGGAAGGAAGGAAGGAAGGGTGCAGGAAGTGCCCAGAGGGTCAGCTGAGGTCGCGCCAGAAGGGAGGAAGAGGAGGGCCAAATGGGGGAACCCAGGGAGCCAGGAAGAGGGGCTGCGGTGGTTTAAATTTCTACAGACCCTTAAATTAATATTTTAATCCCAATTTGTATATGTTTTTAGCAACCTGTGTTTTTAACTATGTTTCTTTTCGTCTTGTAAGATGCCTGGTTTCGGGGGAAAGGCAAAGTATAAATAAAGTGGCAGACGTATAAACAGAGAGACAAACAGACAGGCAGGCCTTAGAAAAGCTGCTTTCGTGGTCACCAGATCCCAGAATCTGCTGAGCAGAACAACCACTGACCGACCATGTTTCTGTGGACTACAAATCCCAGAATCCACCAGCCCACTGACCATGCTGGCTGAAGGATTTTGGAAGCTGTAGCCCACAAAACCAACCTGTCCAAGCTCTCAATGGAGGAGGTTTTGGGGAGGCAAGTATTAGAGGCATCCCTCAAAGAGGAGGTTGGGGGCAGAGGCCCCTGGGTCACTCTTAGAGGGTCCCTCTTTCAAGAGCACCCCCCACTTTTGGAACAGATGTAAGCTGGACAGAAGGAAGACTATGAGGAGACAACAAGACAGGGGCCTGCTGGCCTGGTTTTTGGAAAAGGGAGTGCATAGGAGGCGGCCCCCCAGGCAGGCACATCCCAGGCAGAAGTCAGGGTCCCTGAGGAAGAGGATGGAGAAGATGAAGGAGAGCGAAGGCACAAGGCATTTTCAAAAGATGGGGAAGTCCTTGGAGAAACCAAAGGATGGGCTGCATGGAGGGAAGGCGCTGGCTTGGAGGACACCTCAGTGTTTGAGAACAACCGCTAGCAAGAGCAGAGACCTACCTTACAGGGCTGTGAGTATTCCCAGACTAAGTTATGTTTCAAGCTGCTGCAAAAGTGGAGGGTGTTAAGAAAGGGTTGCCAGAAAGGTGATAAGAAGACAAGAAAATCAGATCCTGGTTCTCACCAGAAGCAACCAGACCTTTGTGGGGAACCAAATAAAAGTGGAACAGGTCCCCCAGCAACTGGCTTTGAGTGGCAGAGAGCCACAGGTGGTCAGTAGCCAAGATGCCTAGTGGTCAGTGTGGCTAAGCTGACCAAAGCCCTTTAGTCAGTGGCACACCTTGTGGCAGGGAGTCCCAGGGCTTCCCTCTGGCTCTGGAAGGAGGGAGAGAAGCCTCTTCCCTGGCTGATTTCACAGACCTGTCCCTTCTCTCCACCGCACTCACCTTTCTCTCTCTGCCCTGAAAAGCTACAAGGGCCCAAGAAGCCCCCTTTCTCCTCAGAGGGGGGTCTGTTGGCCAAGAGGCAGGGAGGCCTTCAGGAGGCAGCTGGAAAAGATGGGGGCCTTTCCCAGGATGCCTTTGGGGCCGAAAGGGGGCTTGGGGCCAACCTGGATTGGCCCCTGGGAAGGGCCAAGGGCCAGAGGGGCCTGGAGCAAAGGCTGTGGCCGCCAGGGGTCCCTCCCTCCCTTCCTTCCCTCCT
>NC_056530.1:24893691-24929460 GCF_019175285.1 Sceloporus undulatus
ACCTGTAGACCACCAAACTTAAATACCTGAGGGGTGTTTGGGCAATTTGCAAATGTGTTGTTGTGCCAGCAAAATTCAGAAAGAAGGGTGGAACGTAAATGGAAAAAGGTTGATGTTTGTGGGTTTATTCTGGAAACAGTTATAAATTTTACCAGGTTCATGGGAGAAGTTTTTGTTGTCCAGAAGTGCTAATTTGAGAAACATTCTGTGCTGGAGAGATTGCATTCCAATCAGAAAAGTGTTTCCTTGCGCCTTGGGGCAAAGTACTGGAAATGGAGAGGGTAAGACAGCCCCACAATGTCCACAATGTCTCCAGAGGAGGAGAAACCCAGTAGCTTCACAAACACTCAAACACAGCGAACTCACACACACCCATCACCACAAGTCAGTTTGAAGTTGTGGTCAAAGAGGGACAACTGAGGTGCAAACTAGTTCAGCGAGTGATGGATGACGAGTGGTAGAACAAAGGTGTTAATTCCTAGGAGGTCTCCGAGAGTGAGAAAGCCTCCTGAGGAGATTTGTTGTTTCAGACCTGCAACTGTTGTTGTGCAATGGCTTGATGAGCCTGAGAGTTTTGAAGAATTGCAAAAGTTTACCTAATGGAGGAGAAAGAAAAGTGGTTTTCTGCTTATGGACCAAGAGTTCTTGTCTCTAATGAGAAGCAGGTTTTTGATATTGTTGATAGGCCTAAAGGCCACAAAGTTGTGGGTTGCAAGCGGGTCTACAAGAAGAAGGAAATGCCTGTAGTAGTCAAAAGTTCAAGGCCAGTGGTTGGTGGCTAAAGGTTTCACACAGCAAAGGTTTGAGAATTTTGACAAGACTTTCTCACCTACTGCAGCCAAAGTTTGAGCATTAGTTCTTGCTTAGCTGTTGAGCAAGGAAAAGTGGATTAAGGCATTTTGATTTTGAGGACGGCTTACCTGAATGCTAAGCTTGAGTGGGAGGAAATTTACATGGAACACCTCCTGGTTTTGGTTCGTGATACTGAGACAATGTGTGTAAGTTGAATATAAGCATGTATGGCTTGAAACAAAGTGCACGTGGCTTGGATCAGTGTATTCATGCTGAGCTTGAAAAGGCTTGTGGTTTAAACAGAAGTGTTGCAGATGCTTGTGTGTTACACTAGAGGAGGGGTTAGTTCTTGTGATTTATGTAGATGATTCTTTTGTGTAACAGCTAACATTCAAAACAAGAGTGCAAGAGTACAAAAGGAATTGTCTCAGAAGTTCGCATTGAAGGACTTGGGAAATCTGAAAGCTTACCTAGGAATAGAGGTAGAGTGACAGATGATGGCAGATGTCTGTTGAGTCAAAGAAAAGTTGAGGGGCTGATTGAGAAGTGTGGATTGCAGGATGCAAACCTGTGAAAAGCCCAACGACTCCTGGTTATGCCAGTGCAGAGTTGCTGCATTGTGTTGATAATCCTGAGTTGTACAGAAGTGTCAATTGGTAGCTTGTTGTTCATTGTGCAACAATACACGGCCTGATATTTCTTTTGCAGTTTGGTTTATTGAGTAGAAGTGCAAATAATCCAAAGGGGGATGATGGACGTGCTGTGAAACATGTTTTGAGGTATTTGAAAGGTAGCAAGAACAAGAAGCTTGTGTTTCAAGGAAGTGAAGAGAGAATCTAGTGTGTTACGCAGATAGTTCTTTTGCAAGTGAGGCAGAAAAGAAGTCAATAACAGGACTTGTGATTAAGTTTGCAGGTAGTCCATGTTTTTGGAGAAGTAGAAACACAGATTGTGTAGCACTTAGTACTTAGAAGCAGAATTTGCCTGCTATTGTCTGATTTGTCTGTGGAGGTAGTGTTTGGCTTAGACAGTTGTTAAGTGATCTGGGAGAAATTGCATGGCATTTGAGCCTACTTTGGTTTTTGAGGATTCACACATCATGTATATTGGGATGGCAGCAGGTCTGAGAATTTGAAGTGCAGGACTAAGTATATTGGAGTAAGGTACCAGAATGTAAGCGAGTTAGTTATTCAGAATGGTATCCTAAAGTAGAGTACATTGACACAAAGGATAACTTGGGCTGGATGTTTTAACAAAAGCACTTTCTGGAGAAAGACATGAACAACTTTTCTTGTTGCAAATTGGTATGGTTTCCTTAACTCCCACAAGATGTAAATGTAAATACACTGTGTTATTGCACAATCTGTACATTTGGAGGGGCATGTTAAAATATATTTCTTAAATTGTATTGAAAAATGTTCAGATGTGGCCATGGTTAACTAAGGTTTAAAATGGTTCCTGTGCAGGCCAGAAAGTCTAGGCCTGGAAGAGCAAGTCTTCAAGGACTGTGCTGAGACATAATATCAACAAATGTGTTATGTTATGCTCCTGTGTAGGTGTATGGTGACTATGGGAAAGAGTGTGTCCACTTGGTGGGAAGAACAAAGACTGATGTCACATTCTAGCTTCTAGCATGGACCTGAAAGAGTATAGATGTATAGTAGCCTGCTGTAAGTGTAAATAGCAAACAAGTCAATAAACCCTCATTTGAGTGAAACTCTGTGTGGAAGTTACTTTGATATGAGTAGTCTGAAAGACTGCATCTGTTCCAGTTTGGTACCAGTCCAGAACCACCGGTAACAAGCAACACAATCCAAAGATCTTTTTCTCTAAACAGGGAAGCCCAGTTTTGAACGCACTTCAATTCAGGTACATGTTCTTACACTAGCAAATTCACGTGACTACATTCGGCCCCCACTTTCTTTTCCTTTGAACAATTAAGAAGGAATGCCTTCCGTGGGATAAACTCCATTCTTGTTATGTCTAGGTTCTGCAAAGTCAGCTCCTCAGTAGAGAAAAGCTGTCCTGGGCTTAAGAGTTTCCTGTGTGTAAGTCAGTCCAGTGAGAAGCATCTTTAGGCGCCTAGCCTGGCGTTCTGGGCCCAGGCTTGGGAGAGAGCAAGAGAAGGAAGACCAGGAGCTCCCTCGAACCCCCCGAAAAGCCCCACTCTGACCAAGGGCCAGCCAGATACGCGGGGTCCCAGGGAGGAACGCTCCCGAGCTTCCTCGTCTTCTTTCTCCCTCTGGAAAGCAAAGCTGCAACAGCTGGCCTCTTTCTTGCCAGGAAGCCTTTCGGCTCCAAAAGGGCCTCTCTCTTGCCCCTGGATTGGCTTCTTCTTGACCCAGGCCAGCAGCTGGCTTCACTTGAAGAACACTAAGCGCTAGTAAGTAGTAGTAGTTAGTAGTAGTAGCAAGAGTAGCCGATAAAGATGGAGCCCTGTTTCCGCCAGGCCCTGTGTTGGTCCATCCAAGAAGCACCCATTGAAGTAAGTCTTGGTCCTGTTTTGGGGCCAGAGGCACAAGGCAGCCACCATTTTGTCAGCAACGAGCGCTGCGCAGGTGAAGGTGGCCTTAAGGCTCCATCCACACTGGAGAAATAACCAAGTTTGGCACCGCTTTAACACTGTTCTGGCTCAAGGCTATGGAATTCTAGGAGTTCCAGTATAACAAACTCCAGCTCCCAGAATTCCATAGCCCTGAGCAGGATGCGAAAAAAGCGATGCAAACCAGGCTTATTTCGGGGTGTGTGGACCTGATCCTGCCTTCCTCGGCCCAGAATCTTTGAGCCACGAAGGGGCTTCCCAGGAGCATGCCCCCCCCCCCAGTTTCCCTAGCCCTTCTCAAGGGCACTCCTCCCTTGGCCCCCCTTAAGAGGGTCACTCTCTTCTTTCTTTCTTTTCTTTTCACTTGCATCCTCAAAGTCTTTCTCTTGCTCTCAGGCATGGCGTCTGCCGCTGGGATCCACTTCGGGGAGGAAGCCTTTCGCCGCAGGCAGGAGGAAGAGGAGAGAGGAAGAGGACGAAGACCTGGGCGAGGGGGGGGGTCCGGGCTAAGGCCCCTCTCTCCTTTTCCTCCCTCCCTCCCTTCCTTTTTTTTTCCTTCTCCTTCCATTTTCTTTTATTCTTCCTTCCTTCTTCTCCTCTTTCTTTTTCTCCCTCCCCCCTCCTTCCTCTTCTTCTTCTTCCTCCCTTCCTTCTGCCTTGGTCCAGGGCTGCCTCCCTGGGCCTGCCGGGTGGGAGTGGGGCGTCGCCTGCCATGCTCAGAGGCCCTATTGCTGGCTTCCCGCCATGGCCCGACCAGGAGGAGGAGGGTAAGTCCTCAGGGGAGGGGAGGGGAGGGGAGGGGAGGGCTACTCCAGGAGCGTCTCTTCCTCCTCTTCCTCTCCTGATCAGGATTCCTTTCGCGGAGGAGGAGGGAAGAGGAGGAGGAGGAGAGGAGGCGAGAGCCAGCAGCAGCAGCAGCAGCAGCGGCCCTTCCTTGCCCCCCTCCTCCCTCCCTCCCGAGAGCCCCCGGGAAAGAGAGCGAGAGGAGGAGGAGGACCAAGGGCGGGGGGTTGCGCCTCCTTTCCCCCGCCAACAAGAGAAAGGCCCTGGGGAAGGCGGGGGTTCCCTTCCTCGGAGGGGGAGGGAGGGGCTCCCGGGGGCTGCTCATGGGGCGCTGCCTCTTTACGGACAGTTCTCCCCCCCTCGCTGACCCCCCCCAATTCGGAGGAGACCCCCTTTCAGCCCCCTTGGCCCCCATTCTCTTCTCTTTCTCGATGGGGGGGTGAGGAGGGGTCCTTCCGGGGGGCACCGCAAGGAAGGAGGGGGGCAGGAGGAAGAGGAGGGCTGGCCTCCCCCTCCCTCTCTCCTCCCCCCGAAGAAGAAGAGAAGAAGGAGGGGAAGGGGGCTCCGAGGAGGAGGAGGAGGAGGCCGGGGGCCGCCGTTCACGGTTCCGGTAAGTCCGAGGAGAAAAGAACCCTTCATTTTGAGGCCTTCTCCTTTTGGGGGGGGGGGGCTGCTGGTCCTTTCCTCCCCCTCTTTTTGCCCGAAGGCCCTTGAGGGGGGGAATTGACTGAGGGGGGGTTATTTGGGGGGGAGGTGAGGTGAAGTCACTCAGGAATGGAAGGCCCACCAGTCCCCCCCCCAAAAAAAGAGGGGCTGAGAGGTTGGGGGGGGAGGGCGAGGCATGGCCTCCGTCTCTTTACTCTCTCTACTCTCTGTGTTTTTCTTTCGGGGGGGCGTGGAGGCCGCCAGTCCGGGACCCTGGACCCCTCCTTCCCTTTCCCCTCCTCCCTCCCTTTCTCTCCCCCCCAAATTGGGAAGGGAGGCGCCGAGGGGAGACGCAGCCCCGAGGGTTTGTCTTTTTGGGGGGGTCCCTTTTCCTTCCATCTCGAGAGGCCCCCCCGTCCCCTCTGGCCTTGGCCTTCTGCATCTGGGCCCCAAAATGGACCCACGAAGCCCCCCCGCCTCTCTCTCGCTGCTGGAGCCTCTGTGGGAACCCGAGCCAGGACCCAAAAGGGGAGCAGATGAGAGGGAAGGGGCTTCCCAAGGACCCCCCAAAGAGAGGTGGGGCTGGTGAGGGAGGGATGGCTCTTGGGCCCCTTCCCTGGCCAAGGCCCCCCTTCTCTGCCCAGAACCCCTCATCCTTTGCTTCCAGCCCCCCCCCCTCCCAGAGGCCTTCCTCGTGAAGGTTCCCCCTGGACCCAAAGGAGCCACCCCAGAGTCACCACACAAGTCGCCGCACCCCACCACTCATGGCGGTCTCTTGGGCGGCTGGGGGTCCCTGGTCCCAGGCCTTGAGGGACCCCCCTTTGGGGAAGGAGGGAAGGATGAAATGGCCATTGGATTCTGCTTCCAATTTCCCTTGTCTGACCATGTCCAGAGTCAGTTGCTTTTTCCCTGCCAAGGCATTCTCCCCCAAACCCTCAGCCCCCCTTTTGAGCTGCTCTCTCTCCTCTCCCCAGTTTCCCCAGTTGTCCTCTGCTTACTTCAGTTGCTGCACAATGGGTTCAAAGGGCAAAACTAATTTGCTCACACTTAACTCAGCCGGAGCAGAGGAGGCAGAAAAGACCATTCCTTCCCAGGAGCTCAGGCAAAAGCAAGCCAAGGCAGTCTGTCTTAGTTCTTCCTTGCCACCTTGACCAGGCTTGCCCCGGTTTTCATGTCGGAAGGTATGGAAGTGGTACAAACAAAGCGTGCACCCAGAGCCCACAAGTGGAACAGACAAAACCTGCAGCGGAACAGAAGGCCAGAGTGTCTGAGGGCCCTCTCTCCAGAACAGAACCAGACCATGCTCCTGCTCCAAGACAGTAGGACTCAGTGCGCAAGCCACCAGAGCCATGCAGAACCGTGTCCCATAGAGGTTAAAGTGTTGCACTGGGACCAGTTGGGAGGCTCCCGCTGCAGCCCCTCTCAGCCAAGGGAATTCATGGGGAACCTCCAGCCACTCAGTCGTACTCAGCCTGGCTTGGCCTACCCCGCAGGGCGGTTGGGCAGACAGAGCTGCGAGGAGGAAATGCACAAATACAGGGAACAGCCCTTGGCTAGAATGGTTTCTTTAGCAAAACCTCAGCATGGACCAGCAGGGAAAGGCTTCCAAACTGGCGCCTCTCCACAGACCTCCACTTTGGGACAAATGCTGCTGCCTCAGCCTTGGACGCTTTAGAAGAACAGCGGCCTATAAATGTAAGAAATAAGCAGGTCTGAATATCCATTCAGCCATGAGCAAAGTGACCCTTTCCCCTTGGGTCCCCGGTCACTCCTCTCCAGACTGAGCGGCTGCTCCGGTTGTCCTGAGGAAGCGCCAGGGAAGGCCCTCCTGCCTCAGCGGCTGGACTCCATTTGTGAGGCTTTCCTCTTCCTTGTGTTTTAGAGTCACCAGCCCAGCATCTGAATAATTGCTTTTTAAAGATACTGCTCTTTTCAGTTCCGGGAGTTTCACCTGGCCGCTGTCATGTTTTGTCATTTGCAGATTACACTGGGGGTGTGTGTGTGTGTTTCCCTCACAATGTTTTGTTCTCTCCTAAGACACTTCAGTGCAATTTCTAGGCAGGCAGCACAACAGAAATAAACAAAGAGGAAGCCCAGACCCTTCCAGGCCGGCGGTGCTGAGCCGCATATTGGCTTAACATTTTAATACAGGATCCCTCAGTGGAGGTAAACACAAGGGAAGGAAGGAGTGATGGGTCTCACTGCCACACCGGCTGGAAAACTAAGGTTTGTGTAGACAGAGATGGGGAAAGAGCGGCTGTCGGGGGTCTGGATGAGGACTGGTTTGGGATGCAGAGCATGCCCCAAGAGAGCGGAGACACAGCTACATTTACCCAAGGAAGAAAAGGATCAAGGCAGCAGGTGATAAGCATCTCCACGCATTTAAGAGCCTGCCTTTTACCAAGGGGAAAATGCATTATCTTGCTGCTCCTGCTGCTGCTCTTTGCAAAGTTAAGATCTGTCCCTCTTCCCCATTCTGCTCCACACACTTGCGCCCTTCTTCGTCACACTCACAACTTGTGGTGACAATGTGGACCGCTGGCCACTCTTTTCAATGCCACAACAGCCAAACAAGGCCCCTAGCTTCAGTTCTTTATCATCATTTGGACTGAGCACCATGCGCAAAAGCATTCTGTATCCTAAAAATAAAAAATTGATTTTGATAAAATATCCATCATCTTGAAGACCTGACTCTCAGCTGCAAACATACAGTATTGGGAGGAGGCCCTTCTCTCGGTTCCAGTGCCTTCCAAGACACATTGGGTGGGAAGATGGAAGGCAGGGCCTTCTTGGTGCTGGTGGCAGCTTAGCATGTGCCTTCACAAATCTTGATGTGGTTCTACTTCTGTTTTTAACAACTACTTGCTTTTTGCAAACCGACTTGAGACCCAATGTGGGGGAAAAAGAAGATCTAACTGAGCTAATTGCAGATGGGCGTCCTTTGGCTTAAGAGCAGGAGGGACCTGTGGTGCTTACTGCTCAAGCCCTTTCCCACAGTCCAGCATTAGGCTGTTTTTAAACCACTCCAGCTCCTGGAGGGCAGCCCTGCCTCTGGGCCCACATCCCAGCACTCAGGTCTCATGCGTTTCAAAACGCATGCGGCTGCCGTCAGCCCCGGATCCGTCCCCTTCCCCTCCATAACACTGGGATCAGAAAGAACCACAAGGGATGCATTTGCTCACCAAGGAAAAGGAGGCTCATCCCACCCCTGGCCTACAAGGCCTGCATTTCCACATCTTCCCCATTTCCTTTCATCTTGTTCTTTTATTACCACTTGGAGGCTTATTGTGCCACTTAATTATCCCATCACTCGGATATATATATATATGCTAATTTATCACAATTCAACCCCCCCCAATAATGAAAGTCCTCATTGTGAGATTCTCTGATGCAGTTTTTAATGTACAACGGTGATTGTGTCCTATTGCACAAACCCCAAAGCCGGCTCTTTTTCACACTCAGATTGCACACTGTCACTCTTCCTCCTCCCAAAAAGTCTCTTCTGGTCATCTGAGGGGCTTGGCCTGGCTTTCAGCCTCCAGACCGTCCATTTCACATTCTTAACAAAACCAAATGTAACAGGAGAAAAGTACACATTGGAATTCTACCACTCAACAGAAAACAAGCTTTATGGGGCACAACACCAAACCCCTTCCTTCCAAATCTGCAATAGGGACCCATTCAAAGGCTTAAGAAGCAGAGCCCTCCCCTCCGACCAACAGAGAGAGAAAGCCACCTTCTCTCTCAAAATGTGCACACAAACACACACACACACACCCTGGATTCAGATCCCAAGAACAGGCCCAGTTCAGCCTTTCTTAAAAGAAAGAAACACTTCCACGTCTTGAGCAGCAGGAGAAAGCTGTCCTTGCTCTGTGGTTAATATTGCATTAGCGGGCATTTTATGCACATGCCATTGACCTGGAAGGTGCCTTAATGTGCCAGAGGTGGAAATTCTCCTAGCATGAAGCACAAGGCAAGGCCCAGGGAGCCGCAACCGATGCTGCCGCAAAAAAAGAGCCTTCCTCCAGGCCAAGAGCGGCTCATCCGAAAGCACAAGGGAGGCTACCTTGCAGCCACAGGAGACGGGGACACAGCACCGCGCAAGCGGAAGGCAACCACTCTTCTGGCCCTTAAGGCGGGAGGAAAAAGGCCTGCTGGATCTGCTAAGGGCTCCCCAAACAGCTGGCTGGCACTTTGGGGCCCTTGCTCTCCAGGACACCTCCAGGGACACCTTGGTTCCCCCACAAAGAGCCAGAGCAAAGGGAGAGCTTAGGGAGGCAGGGAGCGAAGGGAACCAAGTGGAAGGCTGGGCTACGAAAGAAAGAGACAGGCGAGGAATGACCCTTTGCCATGTTTGTCCTGAGTGGGGAGAACTCTCTGCTGACCCTAAAAACCCATCTGCTTATGACTTTTCCATTTCTCCTGGCACTCTGAGCTGGGCCTCTCTGCCTGCCTGGGAAGAGGCATTTGCTCAGTGTTTCCTATTTCTCTGGCCCTCCTGCTCCACGAAACCAGGCTCTCCTTTCTCTAACCTCCCCGTTTGAGACCCAGCCTTCTCCGTTCCGCTTTCCAGGTCAACAAGCTCCAGCGCACTCCCAGCGCAGCAGCCAAGGATGGCGGGGCGGAGGCAGGCAGATGCCAGGGGAGAGCCCTGCGCATTGTGTCCTGCTTGTGACCTCTCCTGGGGGCAGCCGGCCGACTGGCTGCTGTCGGAGACAGATTGCTGGGCCAAGCAGAAATTCAAAAGGGCTGGTCAGGATTCAGCAAAGAGGTCCTTAGGCACAGCCGCACCTAGCGGCTGTGATGCAAAACAGCACTTGGGCTTGAAAGGAAGCTCCTACATGCAGAGACACAGAGAGAGGGAAACCTGACTTGGCTGCACCTCTTCTCAAGAGCAAACTCCTCATTCTGTAAACAACTCAATAGACACCTTCAGACCACTTCATCTCTCCTAAGTTTTAACTCTCTGCTCCCGGCGTCAAGCGCTTCACAAGCCAAGTGAGGCTTCAGGTATTTAAGCAGCCAGCAAAGGGGGGGTCAACTGTATTTTTGTAGTCGAGATTTTAAGGCACACTTTCTCTATGAAGTCAAAGGCTTTCATCCATACTTTTTTGAGGGTTTTTCAGGCTATGTTCTAGAACTAAACTCTTCTAGAAAATGGCCACATAGCCCCCCAAAAAAACCCCACACTTTCTCTGTTTATAATCTGTTTCAGTTCTCCTGTGATACTCTTAACATGGAGGAAACATGAAACCTTAAAGCTATTCTTGCCTTCCAGTGATCCGCCTTGATTCCTTGAGAAAAGGCGGGCTATAAATAAATCATATTATTATTATTATTATTATTATTATTATTATTATTATTATTATTATCAGCATCTTTGCTTATTAAATTTCCAGTTATTCTTTTAAAAAAAGACATTTATACTGAGGGTTAAATGAAAGCATGACGGCTCATTGCCCACCTAAGAGAAAAGCTTGGCTGAATGCTCATGTGTTTCAGCCTATCCATTAAGTCTGCAAAATTTCAAAATGCGTAAGAATGCTTTTAAAGAAAGCGTGTGTTTTGGGGGGAGGGGGTCTTACCCTTTAAATGCCACACATTACGATGGACACCATCTTTAAAAAGTGGGTCAGAGATGGAAAAACGCCTCTTCTAAGATGACGATAAGAACTACTACTACAAATAATTAGTATCTCAATCAGAGTAATCTGACTGACCAACCACAGCTTTTTTTAACTGATGAGTTCGATGGTATGTTTGCTAACTAGTCGACAAAGCTAACGGTGTGCCTTTCCATACTCAAATTCTACACAAACTCTGGAGTTTTCTCCACTCTGGTGCCAGAAAAACCACACACCTGACAAATCACAAGTGCTTCAATGTTGTTTTTAATTTTAATACCAAGTAACAAAATCTTCCCGCAGCTGTGGGGATGAATCCAGTTAGCAAGAAACCAAATCAAGGAAGCTATTATGGACCATAGGAGAGGCGGCATCTGGCTGGCAGGGGACCAACAGCAAACCGGAAGAAAACTCCACCTCGGAGAGAGGAATCCCAGCCGAGAAGCAGTTGCAGTCCAGACCGATCCCCTGCAGCGAAAGGAAGCCAGGAACCATTCGGGATCCGAGGGGCTGAGCTGTGGCAAAGGCTGCTATTGGGCAAGCATTCCTGGGAGGGGGAACCGGCCAGCTCCCAAAAGAAAAGCCCCATTTCACACGGCCAAGAGATGGACTGGGAACCCCAGAGCCCACAGCAGAGAGTGGGGCTCTCAAGGCCCCAGCGCGCTTGGCCTAGTGAATTTTCTGTCTGTGGGGCTTGCGAGTGGGTGGGACAGAGCAGAGGAGGGGGCTTGGAAACGGCACCCAGTTCACCTACAGAACCGGGGAAGGAGATCAAGATGCCACCACATTCCAGCAATGGGAGCAGGCCAGGTGCCTTGGGTTTAAAGGAAGGGAGAAGAGGTGTTGCTGTTCCACCCAGGCCCTGAAGGGGGAGCTGGGGAGCAGTGGCTCCCAGTCCAGGTCACGTGGCCAGCTGCCCCACCTCGCTCCCCCCAGCCCCACTCAAACACCCCCAATCTGGACGTTTTCCACCTGGATGTTCTCAAAGTGAACGCCCCCCTCGGTAGGATAGATCTCAATGGTCTCCACTACAGGGATGGTCTCCATGATGGTGACCGTGTTGCCATAGACTTGCTCGCTGGGTGCTGAGGAAGCCGTGGTGGCGCTGGTGGCGGTACTGGTGGCAGCAGCCGCTGCGGCTGCCGCTGCTGCGATAGCCTCCGCCATGACCTCTTGCTCATGCTGCAGGCGCTGCTGCTGGTGCAACTTGCGGTGCTTCCAGAGGTTGGAGAAGGAGCGGTAAGCCTTGCCACAGGCATCACAGTGGTAGGGGCGCTCTCCCGTGTGGATGCGCTTGTGCTCGGCCAGGCGCACGGCGATGGTGAAGGCTTTCCCACACTCCTCGCACTTGAAGGGCTTCTCCCCAGTGTGCAGCCGCAAGTGATCCTTGAGGTGGGTGGACTGCCGGAAGGCCTTCCCACAATCTGGGCATGGGTAGGGGCGCTCGCCGGTGTGGATGCGGCGGTGGACCTGCAGTGAGGTCTCTGTGCTGAAGAGCTTCTTGCAGTCCCCGCATTCAAAGGCCTTTGAGCAAGCGGGACGGCGGGGGCGCGGTGGAGGCAGACCCAGAACCGGGGGCTCGTCCACAGGCTCGAATCCTGCAGGGGCATCAATGTTGCCATGGAGTCGCTCGTGGGCCCTGAGCTGCGCGGTGGAGCCCACCTTCTTACCGCAGACAGAGCACTCAAAATGGCGGCTCATCTTGCCACACTTGTGCTCCTTCAGCTGCTCAGCAGAGACGAAGGCGGCCCCGCAGCCGGAGGTGCAACGGTGGGGCTGCTGGCCAGTGTGGGTCAGCTGGTGGACCTCCAGGAGGCGGCGGAGCAGGAAGGAGCGGCCACATGTCTGGCACTTGTAGGGGTACTCGCCCGTGTGGTGGTAGCGGTGCATGAGCAGGCGGTAGGGGCGATGGAAGACGCTCCCGCATTCCTGGCACTTGTAGGGGTAGTGGCGGCTGTGCACCAGGAGGTGCTGCTGGAGGGTGGAGGACTGGGTGAAGCACTTCTGGCAGATGTCACAGCGGTAGGGGCGCTCCCCTGTGTGTGTCAAACGATGGCGCTGGAGGTTGGCTGGCGAATTGAAGCTCTTGCCGCACTCCTTGCAGTGGTAAGGCCGCTCCCCAGTGTGGGTCAGGAGGTGGTTGCTCATGTGGGACTTCTTCTTGAACATCTTCCCGCAGGTCAGACACTTGTGGCGCCGTTCCATCTTATGTGCAAAGCGCTGGTGGCGCGAAAGCTGACTGATCTTGGTAAAAGCCTTGCTGCACATCTGGCACTGGAACTCTTCCAGCGTCTGCTCTTGGGCGCTGCCCTCAACCGAAATGCCCATGTTGTCCATCGAGCAGATGATGGCCACTGGAACCATTTCTGCCTGCTGTTCCAGCGGCTCCAGGGTGTCAGAGGGTGCCTCATCCCCCTCTTCTTCCTCCTCCTCCTCCTCCTCCTGTTCCATGGGCTGATCTTCCGGAGAGGCAGGCAGATCATGAGCTGCGGGGGTGCCACTGCTGCTGCTGCTGCCTCCACCATGGGAGCGTCGGTGGTAGAGGAACTTGGTCATGTTGATGAAGGTCTTCCCACATGTGCAGCGGTAGAGGGGGTTGGAAGAGTGGGTTCGCCGGTGGGAGAGGAGCACAGCCTCTGTGCCGAAGCCCAGGCCACAATCCACACAAAGGAAGCGTGACTCCCCGCTGTGCTCCTCCCGGTGCTTCTCAAGGGCGGCTGGGGAAGGAAGCACCTTGCTGCAGAGTGGGCACTTGAAGGTGCCCTTCCGGTGGCTCTTCATGTGTTGGTGGAGCTTTTGGGCGGAAGGGTACGACTGCTCACACTCCATGCACAGGTGCTCCTTAGAAGCCTGCTTTGCTTTGCGTGGTGGCTGCTCCCCAGCATTGTTCTTGAGCTCGTAGCTGTGATCTGTGGCCGTGACACTGCTGGGGGCCATTGGTGGCACGACTCCATTGTGCACAGTCACGACGGGCGGGGGCCCTGGTTCCTTCGGTTCTGCTGCCAGGGAACTTCCCGGGGACGACTGTATCACCTGGTGGGTGGCCAGGTGCTCCAAAAAGTCGCTGGACTGGAAGAGCTGGAAACACTCGCCACACTCATAGAGAAGCAGCTGCATGGTTCCAACGGGCATAGCCCCCTCCTCGGGCTTCCGATACGAATGTTCCAGGTTAACGCGGGCCCGGCTCTGGGGAGGAGAAGTGGCCAGCTCCAGCGGCTTACGGTGGGTCTGGCGGTGGGCAAGCCAGACATCCTGGCTGGCAAAAAGGGCCTTGCATTCAGTGCACTCGTAGTGGATCTGGCTGGAGCTCAGGGGCTTGGCCAAGCGTTCCGGCTCCTGGCTGGCCATTTTGAGGTGCATCTCCTGGTGCTCCAGCAGCTGGCTCGGGGAGAGGAGGATCTGCCCACATTCCAAACACTGGTACTGGCTTTCCTGGACCGCCAGGGTTTGATAGAGGCCAGGCTCGCCACCCGCCACCAGCCCTGCCTCGGCCAGCCCCACCACCTCATACTGCTGGTCCTGGGGGCAGATGTGGGTCTGCTGGTGCACCAGCGCTTCCTCCAGAGTGTTGAACTGCTCGCTGCACTCTGAGCAGACGTAGCGGTGCTCCACATACACAAGCGTCTCTTCGGGCGACTCGGCCATTGCGGAAGGCAGCTCCTGGCCTGGAGGGAAGGAGAGAGAAAGGGAAAGGCTGAAGGAGCAGGAGCCGCTGGCTGGGCTGAGACAGACAAACAGGGAATGGCTTTTAAGCACCCAGGGATTGAGGGGGAAAGGGGTTGCTTTTAGTAGTGCTGCCTCTAGAAGCAGCAGCCCTCTCTCTCTCTCTCTCTCTCTCATGCGTGTGCCTCTGCCTTCCACTGTGGGCCTATGGTGGCCCCATGCATTTTCTAACTGGTGCCTGGCAATGGCAGGTCCAGCACCCTTCCCTCAAGGCAGTGGCACCTGCGCATGAAGGGACCTGGCTGCCAACGCTGGAGAGAGGCAAATGGTCCTTCAGAGAGGCCAGGGATGGGAGCAGGGCCTGCTCTTCTCAGGGGAGGGCTGCAGCCTCTGCCAGGCAGAGGCACTTGGGGGCCGTTAGGCCAAGGGAAGGGAAAGCAGGCAGGGCCTTCCTCCTCTCTCCCCAGGCTCTGCTGGCCTGGGACTGCGCTGTGAGCCAGCCTCCTTCTCTGCATCGGCTCCGGACGGAGAGCGTCTGGAACCAGGGCGGCCCTGCTTTCCGCTTTGCCCACTCACTCCAGGGCCAAGCGGAGCAGGCAGCCCTGCCTGGGCTCATGGCCTCGGAAGAGGCCTCCCGAGCGGAGCCCTGGCAGCCCCAGCGGAGGAGGAGGGCCTGCTCCGCTCGCCACCCCCTTCGCTCCCTCGGGGCTCCCTCGCTTCGCCTGGGGAGGCTCCGGCCCGAGAGCAAAGGCCTGGGACCAGGCCCCAAAATGGCGCTGCTGGGCGGCCAACCGTCAGGCGCTTCAGGGAGGGAGGCTCTGCGCGGAGGCCTTGGGCCAGAGAGAGGGAGTCTCCCGAGAGGACCCGCCGGACTGCAGTCGCCAGCCTCCGCGGGGAAGAGGGGCTGGCAGCAGACGCAGCCCCAGGAGCCCCGGAGAGAGAGAGAGAGAGGGGGGGGGGGCGGGGCCGCCCTTCCTTCCTTCCTCACCTTCCTCTCCGCCGCCCTTCCTTCCTGGGCCTCCTTCGGAGGCAACGCACCGCGCGGCCTCCCGCTCTCCCCGTCCCGGGGCTACTCCTCCTTCCCTCGCCAGCCCTTCCTTCCTTCCCTCAGGCCGCCCTATCTTCCGCTCTCTCTCTCGCTCACCCGCCGCCGCCGCCCCCCCCGCGTAGCTCAGCAAGCCGCCTCTCCATTGGTCCGCGGCGCCCGACCAATCAGCGCCCTCCTTGCTCAGCCTTCTCGCCCAATCGGCGCCCTCGTCCCAGCCGGACGCGCCAGCAGCCCTCGCCCGAACCCGTCGGGGATCCCGATTGGGCGTTTTCGCCCCGCGGGACGTCGCGCCGCGCTGACGCAATCACGTTCCGCGTCGCAGGAAGTGGGCGTGGCCTAGGAGGGGAAGAGAAGGGAGGGGCCGGATGGGCTGAGCCAATGAGAGGCCAGGGGCGGGGCCTGAGGCGAAGCGGTCGCTCTGGAAGACAAGGCCAAGGCCTTTCAGTCCTAGAAAAGGCTCTCCGCTGAGCATCGTCCCTTCAAGATCAAGGGAACAGCGGCAGTCGCCAGCCTCCGCAAACTCCGGCTCTCAGAAGAGCACACTGGGGGCCCTGGTCTCCCAGAAGCCTCGGCCAGGCCGGCCAGTGCCCTGGGATTCTGGGAGCTGGAGTCCACAGTCCCTGCTGCGAGGGCAGTGCTCCAGAGGCACCCTATCTATCCCTGGGTCCTGGAGTAGCTGCGCTGGCCCTCGAGACCGCGAGCCCAGTTGCCGCCGGGGATTGTGCCTTCGGGCTGCGTGGAGGAAAGGAGTGTTTTCCTCAAAGGCGCCGAGCCTCTCCTCTGAAAGCTCCCAGTGACCGCAGCCAGAGGAAGGGCTGGCCCTCTGCACTCCTCCCGGAGAGCCGTCGAGGGGGCTGCCAGCCGAGGGGCCACTTTGGCCCAGCGTCCCTCAAAGGCTTTCCCTTCCCTTCCTCCTCAGGGACAGTGAAGGGCAGCGAGGGCCTTAGCCCACTGCAGGCTGCTCCTCTTCCAGCTCCACCATTTTGCCTTGGGCTGCTCCCAGAGATCCCTCCTGGGACCCTGTTCCGGGGCCTGGGGGGCCTCTGCAGCAACCGGAAAGCATTTTGGGGCTGGACTGGTCCAGCCTCCAAACAGCTTTGCTCCTCCAGGAGCCACCAAAGCATCCTCTCCTCCAGCCAGACGTCCGTCCCTCTGGGCTGCAGGCCTCATGCAAGGAAGGCAGGACCCTTGGCTCCTCATGCCTCCCCCCATAGACTTATCCCATCTGGGGCCGTGCCCAGCCCTGAGGGCAGAGGCACCAAAGCCGCAGGGAAGAGGAGGCTTCCCTTGCTCCTTATTTCCCAGGGGCAAATGGCTGGCCTTGGGATGTGACTCTTTTGGATCCTAAGGCTTCAGAAATAACCTGGCTCACAGCTATGGAATTCTGGGAGTTGGAGTTTGTTGTGGGTTTGCTGTGGAGCAAGGCAGTTAATGTGGTGCCAAGCCGGGTGATTTCTCTAGGAGTCCAAATTCCCATGACAGTCACATGTTCAAGGCCTGGTAAGTGTTCAGCCTGAGAGAGAGAAACACACAATCCTCCAACCTAAGTCAAGAGGGAGGCATTTCCCCAAAGGTTTGGAGGCCAAGGAGAGCGTTCCCTTCAACCCGCGACCCAACGCCAACGCCAACGCCACCGCCATCATCAAGAGAGACGTCCGATTCTCTTTCGACTCCTCTTTGGTTGCAAGATTTTTATTTTGTTTTTGTTTTGTTTTCTGTTTAATTTAAAAAAAAAAAGACAGGGAAAAATAAAAAACACAAAAACCACGACAAAACCAAATAAAATAACAAATGAAAAAACTCACTCAGAATATGTTACATCATCATCATCATCATCATCATCATCATCATCATCATCGTCATTAATTATTTTTTCAAGTCACTTCTAAGCCCCACAGTTACAAATAAATTAACAAGACAGGATCAGACCCCGGAAGATTCAAAATCAAACAAAGAAATGAATACTAGGAACTAACTACCTTTGGCAAAGTTATCACACGATTTCCCCACTGCTCCGGGTGCGACAGCAACAGGCCGGTCATGTCCGCTGGGGGCCAGGGGCCAGGGCCTGGGCAGCATCCCTCACTGAAAGCCCTGCTGGCTTGACCCATGCCTCTGGGGCTCCCCCCCCCCAGGAGGGCAGGAGGCCATTCCCTTGTCTGGAGGAGACCCAGGCCCAGCCGGACGCAGGGGAGGCACCCGGGAGGAGAAGCCGGACGGAGAAGGAGGGATGGGGAGACACTCCCCAGAAGGCCTTCTCTGTTGGAAGTGGACTTCTGCTGCCCACAGCTGTGCCCTGGCACCAAAGGTGTTCCACAGCTGTCCTTCAATTTACACAGGTGTAAAAAGGGCCCACAACAGGAAGGTGGACCCCCTCCCTTTATGTAAACAAGGCCCACTGCGCCTGGTCTCTCTCTGCCCGACTTCTCCGCTGGGCAAAGTCCTCCTTCCGTTGGCAGCCCCTCTTCCCAGGTCTCCCCAGAAGAGTCTCTGCCCTCTCCAGGGGAATGGGTCAGGCATCTCTTGGGACCCAGGACCCCCCCCCCCAGCCCAATTCCCTTCCTTTGGGGGTGAGAGAAAAACAGAGCGGGATGCTGCCACACCTGACCCCCTGTCGCCGCCCCAAAACAGACCCGTCCGGCACACACCCTTCATAAAGCTTTTCTATTTGGTTCATCATTAAAGTATATGAGGTATATGGCAGGCTATCTCCAAAGAGCCTTGTGGTGGGTGTCCTGGCACTAGAAGGGGCAAGAGGGGGGTCTAGCCAACCCTCCTCCATGGCCCCCAACCTTGGGCCGGCCATTGGCATGGAGGCACGGGAGCAATATTTGGTTTCACAGCTGTACTTTAAAGCTTGTCTCCTTCCTCTTTCAGGGAGGGAGAATGGCAACCCTCATGGTCTCAGTCCTTCCCCCCAATAAGTGGCCGGAGGAGGAGGAGGCGGACAATGGACGGTCCTGCCACGGTCACTCCGTGACCAAGCCAGAACCCAAGTCTGGGTTTCACAGGCCCATGGCCAGCCAGTCTCCCCTGCCCGAGCTTCCAGGAAGGCAGCTCCAGCCTGCCTCTAGGCCCAAGGTGGCTGCTGGGTGCCAGCTTCACCCCCGTGGGTCGCCCCTAATGGAGGCCTTCCATGTGCGGAGAGCTGGCCATTTTGTTTGCCACCAAGCCGCCTCTGGTCAAGCAGGAGGGGTTTCTGGGGGGGGCCCTGACCCCTGGCCGGCCCCTCCGTGCCCCTCACCCACCACTCAGCTCCGCAAATGGAGATAGGGTCATTTTTGGTCTAGAATCTTTTTTTTAATTAAAAAACACATTTTGGTTTTTGTTTCTCTCTTTTTTTTTCTTGATTTTTTGTTCCGTTTTTTCCCCTTTTTATCTTTTTTTGTCGCAAACTTTTGCGTTTGTTTTTTGTCTTTTCCCCCCAAAATACAGTAAGAAGCGATAAAGCGGAACATAGAATTTTCTCTATTAAAAAAACAGAAGGAACCCCCCAAAAAAGGCTTTTTCTTTTTCCAGAAAGAAAAAATAAGAAAAGAAAAGAAAGGGGGAAAAAGGTCAACAAATATCACTAAAACAGTTACATTCCACCTAGAAACACGTTCAGTAGCACATGAGAGAGAGAGAGAGAGAAGGAGAAGAAGAGGAGGAGAAAGAGGAGGAGGGAGAGAGAGAGAGAGAGAGAGAGAGAGAAGGAGAAGGAGAGGAGAGAGAGAAAGAGAGAGAGAGAGAGAGAAAGAGAGAAAGAGAGAGAGAGGAATTGGCCTTCGCAAATGTTTTTCTTCCTTCCCCCCCCAAACGTCCGCCTAGGATGGCATCCAGACTGGTCTCCTAAAAGAGACAGGTGTCTATATCAATGCTGCCGGTTTCTCTCTCGCTTAACGCACAAAACGGAGGGGAAATTCTCTTTCTTTGTTTTCCAAGTCAGTCTTAAAACGAGGTGTTTCCTGTTTGTTTTGGTTTTTGGGAAAGTTTCACAGTATATATATATATATATGTATGTATGTATTATTATTATTGTTGTTATTATTTTTCACTTGTTATCTCAAAACCCACCTGAACGCTAGAAGACGGCAAAAGCAGGAGATAAAATGAGGTTGAGGTTTATTTGTTTTTGTGTTTGTTTTTTCCTTTTAAGAAAGGTTTCAAAGTCCTTTTTTTGGTTTTGGTTTTTATGTTTGTTTCATTGTTTATCTTTTTGTCGCTCTGTCCTTTTGGTTTGGTTTGGTGTTTTCTACCGGATCGCAAGTATGCCATGGCTAACTTCCTTCTCTGCAACAGCAAGACTTTGGTTCGCAGGAGTCAAAAAGAAAAGACAGACATTCAAAGAGCCCCGAAACAGGAACGGACGCCTCCCCCCCAAAAGCTAAAAAGAAGCCCAAAGGGGCCAGGAGCTAAAACAAAACAGACAAGGAAGGAAGAAGGAAACCAACAAAGGGTGCACAAAAAGAGGCTTTCCAACCCAAACTAATAAAGAAGCCATTTGTAAAGCGCTCCAGTCTTCGGGGAGGAAGCGTCGGGGTCCTCTCTCCTCCTCCTCCTCCTCTTTCCATGATCATTGGTTTGGTTTATTATTAGTTTTAGTTCTAGTTTGTCTCTTTGCCTTTTATAAAACCTTGGCTTCTCAACGCAACTTTCCATGAGGTATTTCTTTTTTAGGACAGAGAAAGACGGTTGAGCCATTTGTCTAACCAGAGAAAGTAAAGCTCCCTCCTCCGTTCCCTCTCTTCTTGGCTTTCTTTGCTCGGTTGGTTCTTTTTGGTCAAAAGGGTTTCTCTCTCGCTTCCGAGTCTCTTGTGAGGTTCACAGAAAAGGGAGGCATTCCCCCAGTCCTGGGGGGGGCCTTGGTTGCTTTCATCCCCAGCGGCCTTCGGTTTGGGTTTTCCGTAGTCATCTCTTAGCAATTTTTGGTTTCTCTTTTCCTGGAAAATGTAGAAGGATCTGCTGAAATCCCCGTTTGGTTTGGTTTGGTTTTTGTCAGGCACTGGAATATGAGTATTTCTCTCTTACGTATTTTTGATTCAGAACACAGATATAAAAATAATAATAATAACAATAACAATAAAAACCACGCACCCCGTTTTCAGAAAAATAACCCTGGCAGAATCCCAGGCAGAAAGCGTTTTCAAAAGGAAAAACCATAGATTAAAAGCAATAGCAAAATTAAAACCGGCCAACGAAGGAAAACGTGGTTGAAGCTGGTATAACAAAACAAAGCATATTGAGCGCCGAAGGCAGAGGCTTTTGAGGCGAGGGCCAAGAGAGGGGCTTTGGCGCCTGGGTCCCTCCGGCCAGCAATGGGGCCACTCCTCACTGACCACTTTGCAGAGAGATAAGAGAGGGGGCATCCTCCATCCTCCATAGGCAATGCACCAAATGTTACTACCACTGTGGGTCAACTCAAGACCATGGGCGGGAGCATTCTGCCCAATGGTCATCCACACACGCCCCACCACCCGCTTCTCTCCAGCCACAAGCGGCTAGCAGGGCTACCTGGGCAGGTGAGTGGGCTCCGGATGAGGCCAGAGGAGAGGCCCATGTCCCCTCTCCATCATCCCCAGCTGCAAAGAGAGAGGAGCAGAGGACTGCCATTGGGAAACCAGCGCCTTAAGGGGAGCTTGCCCCATTGCCTCTGAGAGCCTGAGCCTTCCTGCCCTGCGCAGAGTCCCCCTAAAAAGCCCCTTCTTTGTATTACTCAGACTTAAAAAGAAACAAAGCACTGCAAAAAAGGTAGGGAAGGTTCTCTTAAAAAGGGAAGAGTATTCATAGCAAACAACCCGAAATCAAACCGCCCCCCCTCCCTCCCCCCCCCCCCCCCAGAATCAAAAAAGAACCAAAGGCAAAGAATAAATAGGAATAAATAAAAGAGTTTTGAAAGACATTCGACCAGACACAGAAGTTAGAAAAGTCTGTAAAAAGCTTTGGGTGAAGCTAGAACTGGTGATTTTTGGTGTGAGATTCGTTCCTCCTTTAAGGGTTTCAAAGGAGGGTTGTTTCTATTCTTTTTTTCTTTTTCTCTTTTTTCTTTTTTACAAAAACAAATTCTATCCCCGTTTCTCTGTTGCTTTTCTGGTAAAGTCCAGGAAACCAGCGGATGAAAAATAAAAGAGTCACCTTCTGAAAGGCGTTTTGTTCCGAACATCAGAGGAAGGGAAAGGAAAAAAATCTGGGGTCGGGGAGAACCACAAACACCAAAAGTTTGGGGGATTCTTTTTGGTTTCTTCCTTTGTCCCTTTTTGCTTTCCTTGTTTTGGTTACTTTGGGTTATTTACTTTTTTGGTTGGTTTCTTTTGTTTGGCTGTTGCTGACAAATCTTTGTTTGGTTTGGTTTTTACTTTTTGGTTTCACTCGTCGGTTTGTACGTCCAACTCTTTGCCGCCACTGCTGCCGCCACTGCAGCCCCCGGCGCTTTGGGAAAGGCAGCGAGTGCGGAGTCTTTTCCTCCTCCTCACCGGCCATCACTCCGTCTTGGTGTCCGGCTCGGTGGGCCCGGGGCCGGCCTGCCCCAGAGTCTGTGCCGCGTCGCTGGCGGAGCTACACGAGGAACAGGAGGAGGAAGAGGAGGCGGAGGAAGCGGAGGACGCGGAGGAAGAGGTCAGGGTGGGTGACTTGCTGGGCATGGAGGCAGCCACTGCCGCCGCTGCCGCCGCTGCCGACACCAGCCCCACGCCTCCCGTGGCGGCGCTCAGCAAGGGCAGGCCCGCGTGGTTGAGGAAGAGCGGCGAGGTCACGATGCTCTGGCTGCCGGCCGTGCCTGCGCTGGTTCCCAGCACCAAGTTACCGCTGGCGTCAAGGCTGGTAATGGGCAGGCTTCCACCACTGGCCAAGGCTGGAGAAGGAAGCGGAGAGACAGAGAGGGTCAGCGGAAGAGAGACTGGGCAGGGGCTGCACAGGGCCATCCTGGCTGGTGCCACAGAGGGGACCCTGCAGCCTCTCTGCAAGGACTGCTGGGCTACATGTCCCAGAAGCCCCCTGGGCCAGCAGAGCCCATAACAAGGGATGCTGAGAGTTGCAGTCCAGTCCTATCCCAGGCCCACATGGTTCCCACCCCTGCATTACACCACCCCCAGGGTTTGCAAGGACCTTTGGGAATGGGTCAGGCATGGGGGACATGCAGCGATGGGTGGAATGGAGCTTCCCCACCGCCCTCAGGCTAGAAAAAACGAAGATTGAGAGAGAGAGACAGAGAAAGGGAGAGCGCATGTGAATGATTAGCAAGGCATGATGCGAAGGATGCATGTTATGGATGATGATGATGATGATGATGATGCCTTCTATGATGGGGGTCACTAGAGGAATGGGAGCTGGTTCTGTGGGGGCTCCACTGGCCTTGCCGCACTCTCACACACCCCTGAACTGTACATTTAGCAGTAGCAACAGCAAGTACATTTCTATACCGCTTATCAGGGCACTTAATCACTTCCCACGCAGTTTACAAAGTGTAAGCTAATTGCCCCCAACAATCTGGGGACTCATTTTAGCGACCACCTCAGAAAGATGCAAGCCTGAGTCAAGCTTGAGCCCCTTTGCTGGTATTGAACTTGCAACCTTATGGTTTTGAGTGAGTGGCTTCAGGACAGGCATTTAGCCACTGCGCCACCAGGGCTCCTTTGCACATCTGCTCACATGCGCACCTTCCCCCAGGGACAAACGCCACTCATTCTCGGAAGGGAGGAATCCACTGCAGAAGCTACATTGGGGCTTGGGGGCCACCAGCCTAGTGGGGAACATCCCTTCTTTGGACAACTATCCCATGTTGGTGGAGGGTTCTGGGAAATCTGGTTCAAAAAAGGAGTTTTTCCAAGGACAGGGCTGGAGCACTGCAGGAAAGGAAGACCCATCGCTCAGTGCCAGACAGTGCGCTTTGCCTGGAGCACACTAGGCTCCGTTCTCCGCATCACCTCTTAAAACGTTCTCTAGTTAATAGATTTGGGAATTTCTCTGCATTCCAGTCCTGGGCTAGAGATGTCTTTTGGAGGCCTCAGAAACAAGGCAGCCTTGCCTATTCAACCTGTGAACCACAGCTTAATTACATTTTAATGTAAATCTATGGCATGTTTTAACTGTGATTTACGTCTTAATTTGTCAGCCATCTTGAACCCCACTTTTGGTGAAAAAGTGGGGTGTAAATAAAGTTAATAACTGTGTTGCTGTTATGTACCTTCAAGTCAAATATGACTTGCCCAGGTTTTTCAGCAGAGGTTTGGAGCGTTTGCTCAAGTCGCCCAGTGGGCTTCCATAGCCAAGTGGGGATTTGAACCCAGCACACAAACCACTGCACCATGCAGGCTGGCTAATAATAATCTCTCCTAATAATAATACTATTAGAGGGGAGAAGAAGGGAAGGGAGACATGGTAGTAATGCCAGCAGTAGTATTAGCTGTGGAGTTGGTGAAAGGTAACGGTTGTTTTAACTGGGTAAAGTGTATATGAGAAAACTGTGAAGGCCTTTCCCAGATCGGGGCTGGCCCTATTGTGCAGCCAGGCAAGGGCACATTCATTCACAGAACTCCCCACATCTTCATACAGGTTGCTCCAGGCACTCTGTGCAATCTGAGACGCACTCCCTTCCCAAAGCACAGTGGCAAGGATGGCATTCTGTCCCTGCAAACAACACATCCCTCCTCTAACAACACAGACCCAGGCACATCCCAGCAGCAGGCCAGTGGAGCAGGGCATGGGAGCAATGGCATCATGTCTGGTTCTTCATTCCACAAACCTTGTATGGTGGCCAGCGGGTTGGTGGCCATGAGGGCTGGGTTTAACCCTGCATTCACCCCCAGCACTGTGCTTCTGCAAGCAAACCAGAGGCAGCAAGTTAAAGTTGCAGGGCAGGGAGGTCTATAGTGGAGAAAAACAAGAAGGCCCCTTCTCACTCCTGTCAGATGCATCCAAGATGGGAGCAAGAGAACGCAGCTTAAAATGGGGGGGGGGGTTTCCAGTATCTGGCCCTAAGAAAGCATGCGCTCTCCTTGGGGCTTGAGAGGCTTTTACAGTCATTGCCTCCTCTGCATCCAACTTGCTCCATTCTTTGCAGGCGGGTGGGTTGGTAAGTGATCTCTTGGATCTGCACCAGGGCTCTTCCAAACTCTTTTATAAACAAAAAATAGGGCAGAGCTTGCTAAGAGCAGCCTGTGGTTCAAAGGGCATATTTCGTCCTCTCTGGGTTTTTAAAAACATCTCTTGAGAGCTATGTGTCTGGCAGAAAAACAGTGTTAAAGTGCCATCTTACTGATGCACTAGAAGAAAGAGAGGGAGTGAGTGAGGCTTTTTTGTTTGGATACGTCTCATAATAAAAAAAGAACTTCACTCAAGAGGTTGCAGCAGGTGCCAGGAATTGCCAGAAAACAAACGGGAAACAGAAATGTCATTTGGTCATTAAAAAAAACCTCAGAAGCAACAGCAACATTAAAAACTGCAGCCCCCAGCAACTTCCCAAGCCCTTTGCCCCACCTGGAGGCACCCTTCCTGGCTTCCGCCACCTGACTTCTACTTGCCCAGATCCTTTCTCAGTATCACAATGCCCCTTGCAGGACTGAGCGCTGAATGGAGAAGTCAGGCCCAAGCCTCTCTTCCCAGAGTCCAGCCCATCGAGGGACCTGAGCGCATACAGAGAGCCAGCCCAGTCTCTCCGGCCACTTACCCCGTGCTGGGATTCAGGCCTTGCAAGCCAATGGCCGGGTGAACGCTGCCGCCGCCGGGGCCACCGCCTGTGCCACCGCCTGTGCCGCTGTGGGGACTGGGGTTTGTGCTGTTGCTGGGGGGTGGCGTGGCCGAGTTGAGGGGGGTGCCCCCTGCTCCAACCACCGTCCGACTGGGGGTTAGGGAGCAGATCGCTGGGGACAAGGTAGTAACTGCCCAAGAGAAAGAGCATTATGACATTAGAAAAGGGACAAGTCTTGCCTCCCCCTCCTGTAGAGGACCCCCGGAGGAAGGGGAAGAAGGAGTCTCCACTCATATTACGGTGAGCCTGAGGAGTGCTGCAGGGGACAGGCTGCATAGCCGTGTTCCTCTTGGAGGGCACTTTGTGGGCAAATGCAGCCAACCCCTGAAGGACCACTGCAGGTGCCTCTTCCATGAAGGCCTCTCATGTCCACTGGGGACAAAGGGAGGGGCAAGGTGGCCAGACCATTCCCAGGAGGCCAAAGAGGGACAGTTCTGGGGAGCATCATGCCTGGAGCCCATGGTGGTCAGCACTGCTCCAAGGAAGGCAGAGGGAAGACAAAAGGGGCCCCAGGGACCCAGAAGGGATTGGCAGCCCAAGGAGGACCAAGTACCTGTTGTGCTCAGACTGCTGGAAGCCTGGGAGAGAGGCAGACCTGTGCCAGGGCCGGGGCTGGTCACCTGGGGAGAAAAACACAATGGGACCATATTTGTGCCACATGATTGCACAGTTTCCTGGAAACTTGCCTCTGACCAGCAGCCGGCCAAGGCATGAGGGACCACTTGGAGAAGCACTGCTCTGGAGCGTGCCAGAAGGCAAGGTGGGCATCTGAATGGTGTGGGGGTCAGCCCTACCACCAGGTAGAGCGGGGTAACCCTGTCAAGCAGCAGAAGAGGGGCTGGAGCCCCTCCAAGGCCTTCCAACTGCCTCCCCTGGCTGTTTCTGTCTCCTGGGGGACAAAGCGGTGTTTCCCATGCAACCTCTTCTGCACCTCCTAAATCGGCTTGCTGCCCTCAGGTGGGAGGTGGAGGAGCCTATGCCATCCGTCAGTTGCTTGTGGACCAATGTGTAGGGACAGGGATGGTCACCACAGGCCTTTTGGTGATGGGCCCCTTTCGCCAGCTTGGACCATGCTACCCTCTTCTCCAGTGTTGAGGGGAGGCTGTTTCTCTTCTCTACAAAGGAATGCAAGGGGTTCCACCCTGTCCTTAGCCTCAGAGAAACATCTTGGGTTGACCTGGGGCTCTATGGAGAGATAGTTAGGGACAAAGGGGGGAGCCTGAGCTGCAGAGCATGGAAGAACCAGCAGGGAGAACATTGGACTGCAACTCCCAGAGTCCCCCAGCCACCACAGCCGCATGCTGCCAGGAAATCATGGAGCTGGAATCCAATTTTTGACTTTTTCTGAGCTCAGTAGAATTTTGTGTGATGGTTAGGTTATAAACTGATGCAAAGGTATATCAGGGAAGGAAACCTGGAAATGATGTGCCTGGCAAGAGGGCATGGTAAGGATGGCCCATTGAGAGGTTTCAGCTGGGGGGTGAGGGCAAAAAAGACATGCGTGGGAAGGTGCAAAGAATAGTCATAATAGCAAGAGGAAAAAGTACAGGCAAGTTCTGTGAGTGAGTTTTGCCAAACAGCAGGGCAGGAGGGGGCAAGTTAAGGCATACAGGGACATCACACCTGAAACCTATGGAACGGGAAGACTGACAGGCGCAAGATACTGTTAGGCAGGGTGGGAACCCTGTATCCCTTCTCCAGACGTTTCTGGAAGCAACTGCAACTCCCAGTATGTACAACCAATTGACTATACTGGCTAGGCAGGCTATTAGGAGCTGCAATCCAATTCTGTCTGGGGAAAGGCTGTGGAGTGTCCCAGGTCCTGCCAGCAGAGATTATAGCAGTGCTTATAGGAGATGGGGGTGAGGATTCAGGATCAGCCAGGGAGGACTGTACCATGTGAGGGCTGTAGCCTGGAGGCTTGCCCTGGGCAGGCAACATGGGAGAAGAGCTGCAGGGGTTGATCCGCTTCTCCTTCTGTCGGCGGTTGCAGAACCAGACGCGAATCACCTCTTTCTCCATGTTCAGCTGCTCAGCAATAAGCAGGATCTCCTCTGAGGTAGGCTTCTGGTTCTGCAGTGGGGGAGGACAGAAGGAAGGAAGGAAGGAAGGAAGGAAGGAAGGAAGGAAGGAGAGGGTGGTGTGACAATGTCCATGCACTGGGCAAGCGATGAGGCAAAGCCCATTAGGAGGTGTGGGAGGTGGGGAGGTTAGAAGAAGGATGTGGGAGTTGGGCTTCATTGGTTTTTGGGAATGTTGGTTCTGCCCTCAGACTAGCTCCAAAATCTGAGAACAAAAGGCACTAAGTTGCTGCCACTCTTTCCCACTACATTGCTATAGTGCTTCGAACCCGCTCTAAGTGCCATGACTCCATCCATTCTGCTCTCCACAGCTTGGCTTGGGTAAAACTGGCCTTTTGTCCCCAGCTTTTTGCCAGGTTGGAGAAAAGGAAAACTGAAAGACAGGAACGTAAGGAACCATGGTTGAATCTGATCAACGAGCCCTGTTAGAAGTCACTTGGTTACGTTTTTGTTTCTCCCGAGGGACTGGGGTCCCCTCCGATTTCGTCCTCCCACCTGGCTCTGTGAGGAGAAGGAGGAGGTTCAGGCTGAGAGGCAGCAACTGGCCCAAGGGCCCTTGCTGGGGGTTGAGGGAATCTCTCACCGCGAGAAAGCTTTTTTCCAATGCAAAGCGGACATTGGTCTCGATGCTGGTCCGTTTCTTGCGGCGTCGGCCTGGCAGCCCATCGAAGCCCAGGTTGGGACTGGTCAGCTGATTGGGACTGGGAAGCGTGGAGTCCACAGACATGGTCTCTATAAGACAGGAGAGACCCCCTGAGGTCAGTGGGGGGAGGCCATTTTCCTGCTGCTACCTGAGGCATCACCCCCCAGGTACCCACCGAGTAGATCCCCACCTTCCCAAAAGAAGCTTCTCCCCTCAGCCTGTTTCTACCCCTTTGCTGGGCTCTGGAAGTGACCCTATTCTGCTCTTTTGTCTCCTTTCTAAGTTTTTTTTTTTTGCGGGGGGGGGTGTCCCATCTGAGAGGCTTTTAAGTCAACCATGCGCCCATGGGAGGCAGCAGGAAAAGAAGAAGACCTCATTACAGGTGATTTGAGTCCATCAAGGAAGCCACGACTGCCCTGCGCTGGCAAGATCTGAGCAGAACTGATCTCTCTCTCATAGGGTCAACATAAGTCAAAGTTAACTTGATGGCAGATAACAAGGATGTCATAAGGAACTGGGAACATGACTATAACAAAACGGGTCCAAAAACAAACCAAGCCTGAATTCTCACTTGCAGCAAAGGTTACTAAACTCAGGCTGTTGAACTTTGGACACATCATGAAGTGCCATGATTCATCAGCAAAGTCAACAATGTTGATAGATGTGGAAGGCACTAGGAGAAGAGGGAAGCTACATTACAGGTAGATGGAGTCCACCAAAGAAGGCCCAACTGCTGCCCTGGGTTTGTAAGGCCTGAGTGGGGCGTCTGATGACCAGGGAGCTCTGAGAAGTCACCATAAATCAAACCCAAGTTGATGCCCTCCAATCCAGAACCCCTTTTCTGTGCCTCCCACCCTCTTGCCACACATGCCCTCCTAGTCCCCCCTTCTTTCGCACTCCTGGTGCCCTCCTGGCCTTCTTCCTCCCCGCCCCATCCTCCTCTTCTTCACTCACCAGCGTCATTGAGCCATTTCTCCAGCAATGGTTTGAGTTTGCACATGTTCTTGAAGCTGAGGTTGAGTGCCTCAAAGCGGGAGATGGTGGTCTGGCTGAAGTCATTCCCATAAAGCTTCCCCATGGCCAGCCCCACATCACCCTGAGAAAGATGGAGACAGATGGGGATATGAGAGAAAGCATGGCCTCTGGTGTGCAAGGGAGAGCTGTGGGCTCCTTAGCTGGATGCCAACCAGCACTGTAGCCCAGAGGTCAGGGCCATGAGGATCTCACCCTTTACTGAACCAAAGCTTTTTACTTCTTGAGGTCAGCAGCCATACTAGGAGGGAGGGAGAACCAGCATCCCTCTTTCCCCCCAAGCACAGCTGCCCAAACTCAGCACTCTTGCTGGTACCTGCGTGAAGCCCAGCTTGATCCGGCGCTGCTTGAAGGTGCGGGCAAACTGCTCCAGCTCCTCCAGGTCGCTGGGCTCTTCGGGGTGGGAAGGGGTCTCCAGGCATTTGGGCGGCTGCGAGTGAGCGAGGTGGGACTCGGGGAGGCCGGGCCGAGTCACTTGCTGGGGAGCCGGAAGGGAAGGAAAACCATACAGGAAGGCTGCTTTCTCCGGGGACACAAGCCAAAGGGTAAACCCATGGGGAGCATCATGCCACTCTCCTTTATTTATATCCGGCCTCAGAGTTCAAGGCAGCTAGAACAGGTGGGACAGCCTTGCCACATTGCTACTCTCCATATGCTTGATACCCCAGATATGGGGGAAGAAGCAGTGCACTTTTCACAAAACGTTAACCAAATGCATCAAGTGCATTTAATTAATTAAACCAGTGTTCATATCTCTCCTCTGCCCTGGCATCCCACTGGCAATCTTGGGCACAGATTGGTTGCCAGTTAGAGAATGTATCTGTCTTCACAGGAGGTATAAATTATATTTATTCCAATCTGACTCTCAGCCTCAGAGAAAGGCAATGACAGGCAAACTCCTTGAAGAGATGTTGGCTAGACACTGGCAGTCAACTTGAAGGTGCATAATGCCAATAACGTGAAGCCTGCAAGCTTTGCACATCCTGACTTTAAACTTCAAAAAAATCTTCTATAAAAACCCTGCTGTTACTGTATTCCTTCAGACAGCTGGCAACACCATTTTACCATGGGAGGGGGGGGGGAGCAGCCACCTTGGGGCCTGCCCTCCCCACAAGGGAGCCCTTCCTTTGCTCCCAGCAAAGCAGCTGCATGGCCTCAACTAGGCAAGACTGGGGGCCATTTCCCCTCTCCAGAGGAGAGAGCCCTGAACATGGACGAAGGGAGGGTCTGCTTCCCAATTTCTTACAAGGGAAGGGTCTCAACTACAGTTTAATGTGATGATTTTAAAAACTTTCATAAACACTTTTAATGTGTTGTTCTGCAAGCTGCCTTGGATCCCATCCTGGGAGAAAAGCAGCATAAAAGTAAAGTAAATGTAAATGATAATGATAATAATAATAATAATGTTTTGTAAATGTAAATATATAGGCACTAGCAACATACACAAATGCAAGCTCTGATCTGTAGCTTCTTACAAAAAAGAATTCCTGATTGTTGCCTAGTCAGATTGGAATAAATATAAGTTATACCTCCTGTGAAGACAGATACATTCTCTAACTGGCAACCAATCTGTAACTTCTTGTAAGAACAACCTTTAATTGCTGGCAAAGGATGTTGACTTTCTTGTTGTATGTTATGGAATTGCATTCAGTCCTGTATTTTTGTGTTTATGGTTATTTGCTATATGTATGGGCTGTAGCTCTCATCTCTACTGTAGCTAAACTTGCACTTTAAAAGAAAAGAGTGGAAGGAGACAGTGCCAATAGATGTATAAATTTGTGGAGGGGGGAGAGGAGGCAAAATGAAGCCATTGCTCCTCCAGGTAAGAGTTCCACATCTGTTTATGTGCAACTTAAACCGCACTTCTACATTGTTCAATGTATGCTGTTTTAAGTGACTGATGTTAGAAATTTGGGGCCGAAGGGAAATTCCATGGGGGTGGGCTCATATGGTGGAGACCATGTTCCCCCTCCCTGCGTCCCCAGCCCCCACGGCTACAACCCTGAGAAGGACTAAGGAGGAAGACACCAGACGGTGGCTAACAAGACCCCTGGAAAAGGCTTCTCCTCCGCTGCCGCTGCCGCTCACCTGTGCTGGGAGTCCTGCGCGAGGCTGATTCGGCAGGAGGCTCCCGGGGTTTTGCTGAGGTAGCTGAAAGAGATTTGGTGTCGGAAGCAGCCCTGTGGAAGGAGAGAGGAAACAAGTAGCTCAGCTCCATGGAGAGCCAACATGCCCTCCGCCGCCATCGTCTCTAAGTTAGCGCCCAGTTTCCAAGCAGGCCTGCAAAAAGGAGTCTCGAATTTTAGCCTGTGGGTTCCTGTTCTTCTTCTGTGGCCGTTTTTGAAAGCAAAGCAAGTTCCTAATCCTTGTGAGCTGAAAATATAATTAAGGTGCACATCAACAGCTTTGGCGGGACTTATGCAGGCCAAAAGGAAACCTAATGCCTTGGCAGGAGAGAGAGAGCGGGGCTCTCCAAGACTCCAAGAGAGACGACCGTCAGAGAGGAGGCAATGCCTGAGCAGCCCTGGGTCGGAAAGCGGAGGGCAACAGCTAGCAAGCAGAGAAAGAAGGTATTTCCATACTGCAAAAGCTTAACGGTTTGAACTACCTTCCCTACCATATGGAAATCTAGCATTTGTAGTTTTATGAGGTACTACAAAGTCTCCCCCAAACTCCACTAAATACTCTCTGACAGAGAATCCCTGAAACTACAAATCCCCCATTTCCATAGGATGGAGTCGTGGCAGTTAAAGCTGGATCAAAGTGTTATAACTGTGTAGTCTGTATATAATACCCAAAGTGGCAGCTTCATGGGCCCCTTAAGCCCAGAAGACCTGTCTGTTCCTGTGTCCCAGAAGGTGGAGGGTAACTGGGTTGTGGTCATCTAGTAAATGCTCAGATATATTCTGACTATGTTTTTAAACTCTGAAGGTTAAAGGCAGTGCCTCCTGACAAATACAAGTGAATCTGCCACTTCAGAGGACTTCTACATCTGGTGTTCACTGAAGAATTACTGGAGAACACCCATGAAGCACAACAACAGCAACAACACGACAAGAGCAAATGCAGATTGCCTCGGGGCGGCCTCCCTTCTTCCATTTCTCTTTATGAGGCCCAGCTCTGGTTTGGGCAGAGACAGTTCAGGCAGGTGATTTTGCTGCCATTTCAGCAGCAGTTTGCAGTTTCTTTTCCTTGTTATCATTGTGCTTACTTTAAAAACAAAATCTAGCATTTGAAAACATTTGAGAGTCATGAAATTAGTTGAGAACAGCAACATTTAAATAAGTGAGTGCTTCTGTGCAAATTAAATAATTGCATTTATTTATTTTAGAATATGGATGGGAAGGAATAAATTTGCATGTTTGTTTGTTTGTTTAATGGCCAACTTGCCCCAACTCTTTGTGCTTCTGGGGGTGCTGAGCATAGGCCTTGCTGACTGGGCACAATGGGAAGAGTATTCTGGCGCTCCTGGAGGCCCCCATTCCACCCACCCATCCGGGCACGTGCCATCCTTCTTTACCTTGCTGCCCTTGCTGGGCCTGTGGCAGCAGAAACTGTGCGGGCGGCTGGAGGTGGTGTCCTGGGACCAGGACCAGTTGCTGGAGCTGGAGCAGCTGCTGGATGTCCTGAAAGCAGAAAGGGAAGAAGGGAGCCAGTGAGCAGACCAGCACCAAGACCCACGGATCCAGACCTAACGCGGAAGAAGAGGAGGAGGTGGGCCTGCCTGTCCCAGAAGCTCCTGCGCTGAACTGCCCTTCCCATTGTTTCCTCTGGTGAGTGGCAATGCGATTAGAATGGCTTAAACAGATGGCACAGGTTCAAGTCCAACACTTCTCCTGTCTCCCACACAATCCAGCATATACACAACCCTTTGTGATGCTGCAAACAAACAGCTCACATGTTCTCCTTAACTAATTCCTCTCACGTTCCCAGAGGGGTGTGTTGGACCCTGCTATGGGGTGGTAACCCCAGACCACTGCTGCGTCGATGACATCCTTGTGGGCACCAGGAGCACTTACCTGCGCAGTGAGCTGGATGGGCTGCGAGAGGGCCAGCTGTGGCGTCTGGGGCTGGTTCTGTGGGGCTGGCAGCTCGGCCCCTGGCTGCTGGGAGGCGGCGGCGGCAGCGGCGTTGGACTGCTGCACAGCAGCTGCCAAGAGCTGGGCCTGGGCCTGCTGCAGGAGCAGCTGCTGTTGAGCTGGCATCAGCGCCGTCAGCTGGGGTGAAGGAGAGCAGGGGGGCACCAGGAGGATGCGGCCGGGACCGTGGCAGGTGAGGAGTTGGGCACAGGGGCAGAAAGGGGCAAGGAGTAGCAGCAGGGAGAGGGAAGAGGAGGTGAGAAATGGACAGGAGGAAGGGAAAGCAAGGGAAAGGGATAAACCAGGCAGAAGAGAGAAGGAAGAAGCGGCTTAGCTGGGTGATGCAGTCTGAAGCACCCCAAGCAAGCAAACAGAGAGCCAAGCAAGCTGCCCTGGTCCTGAGAGAGGTGCCTGCTATATTTGTCATTCACACGGGACGGAGAGAATTTCCTCCCAGGCTGGATCTGGCAAGTTTCTTCAAAGTAATTCCAATGAAGCCATAGCACAGACTTTGTTGCCATTACTTGTTTAAAGGACACAGAAGCGACTCATTGGATGCTTTACTGACTCCAGTGTTCACTACTTTCCATTTCCACTTCTTTTGGGATGGGAAACCCTCTTAGGGTGATCAAGAGAATAACTTTTAAAAAGTCACTAGAAATGTTGCTTGTTACAGGAATAAAGTGATTTTGTTCCCTCTTGCTGGGTTACCTTTGAAGCATGGCTTTGCTATGCCGGCATTACTAAGAAAGCAATAAAGAGATGGCTGAGCCCCAAACACTGTCCCTTGCTGCCCCAGGAACCCGACTTACCCCAGCCAGCTGGCTGCCAGCTAACATGAGCTGGGCCTGGGGCAGGTGCGCTTGCGGAGCTGGGGCCGGAGCTGGGGCTGGGGCTGGAGCTGGAGGCATCTCTGTGGGGTCTTCGGCTTTGATCTGGAGGGAAAAGAGAAGGTGGAAGGAAATGGCAAGGGCTCTGTTTCCTGCCCCGTTGTGTGTGATGAAGGACATGCCCTTCCGCTCCCTCCCTGGGTCACTTCCAAGAGAGGCTGAAGGAGTCCTTCTTCCCATTCTTTTCCACTCAGCTCTCCCTTCCTTCCTCACCTGCAGAAAGTGACTGGGTCTAATGGTACCTTGATTCTACTCTGACTGCCATGCCTACATCCTGAGGAATGCTGGGATATGTTGTTCAGTGAAGCACTAGAGCACCTGTGTTCTCAAGAGCCCTCCCTAGACTGCAAATCCCAGGATCCCTTAGGATGATGGTGCCTTGATGCAGGGCATTTTTAAAGCAATTGTTACTTAGTGGTGCCCATTCTCCTATTCAAATGTTTTACGAAACTAAAGAGTCTCTGCTACATGCAACCTTGACATTCAGATGGTGGAAAAAATGTTGCTTTTTAAAAGGAAGATATTAATACATAAATCAGTATCCTAGACATTTTTATTACCCTGCCCAACACCAGAAAAATACCTGAATTAAAAAGAAGAAAAACCCCTACAACTCATATCAAAATTTAGGAAAAGCTTAGAATAACAACTGATCAGGTACTGCAAAAGATAAACTATTTGGGGATTGTCTTCATTGCTGGCCCCCATTAACCTCCAGGGATAGGAATCATGTGGTCCACCGATTAATGGAATGGTCTGTGTCCCTTGGTCTCCCCTGAGAGCCCAAAAGCCAGGACTCAATGTCCATTTGGACACACAGCTATTACTCGAATGCCTTGCCATGATGGCAGCTGAAGTGGCATCATAACACTATAGCTGTGGGGTGTGAAAGAGCGCCAAGTCACCAGGCCCTGGGGAACTCTTCAAGAGGAAGAGCTGGTTGGGACCAGAGAGACCAAGCATCTCAGTGTGTAAAAGACAGAGATGGCAGCCCCTGCAACATGCTGAGCAAAACCTTTAAAAAAAAAATAATCCACATTAAGGCAGACTAAATCCTGCTGCTTGAAAGCCTTGTGCTCAGTAATGGCCTTCTGCACATGTTTTGTGCATGCTTTTGCTGTGGGCATTGTGGAGGAACAAAGAAGAAGGCAAGGCAATAGCATCCCACCCACTGACCCCTGGAAGTTGTTGCTATCTCTTTCACACATCGCTTCTCAGCTTCCTGTTTTGCTGCTGGTCCTGGGACACAGGGAATTCCCCCCCAAACCAACCTTGATTCATGAGTTGCTACCAGACTGATAACAAAAGTGCAAAGCAGCACACCGCCTTGCCCCACCCACCTCTCTTCCACCTTGCCTTTTTCTTTTTCACACATCCACACACTTTCCTGATCTCTCCCTCAGGCTTCACTTTATGGGCAACTCAAGCAGTTGCTTGGCCAAGAAAAGCTTGCCATCCAAGAGGGGCAACCCCAGGCTCCTTTTCAACATTGCAGGAGAAGAGCGGGCAAGCCCTGGCCCATGGCAAGTGCTTAGACTGGTCCTGTTATCTGATACATCCTCTCACATCTGAAGAAAAAGCAGATGCGGTGGTTTGAGTAATATGCAAATCTTCTGCAGTTTGATCTATTAATCAAAAAGCAGGTGAATAATCAACCAAAAGAATCTTTAATAGCTTTGCAGCTTCTGTTTCGGAACAAAAGCAGGGTTTGCAGGCCTCCAGAAAAAGCCTGTTAGTCCAAAGATTGTAAAGGTACAGAGGGCTGGGGTTGGTTTTGATTTCCAAAATTGACATGTTGAATGATGGGCTGCAATCTCTGCATCTCCCTGCCTCCACCAGAGCTCCCAGACAGAGGGCTCCCAGCTCTAACAAGCAAAAGACAGGCACTGGGCAGCTATGGCCCCTTTTCCTCCTTAACGGGTTTTTAATTGCGAGGGGGGGGGGGGGGGGGGGGGGGGGGAGATGAAAGAAAGAGCTGTGACTTGCCTGAGAGACTTATCTGAGCCACTTTCCAAAGAAAAAATAAGCTATCAATGGAATTTTTTAAAGCCCCTTTCTTCCAGACAGAAGAGTTAGAAATTCTGTCTCACCTGCAGCCCCCACGGCAACATTAGGCGAGCCTGGTCAGAAAAATGCATGGCAATCTCTGGGTGGGTGGGAGGCTGATGGGGGTAAGCATCGCTGTTGGCTTCAAGGTGGCCACATACTCTTGACAGCAGA
>NC_056530.1:25239347-25240719 GCF_019175285.1 Sceloporus undulatus
AAGGGACCTCCAGGGCTCTACCGGTATCCAAGCTGTCCATGCTGCAGTCTGCGTCCCTTGGTCAGGGCCTCCAGGGGCTCGAACCGGCGACCTGCTGGTGGCCAATTGGCAGCTCAGCTCTCACCGGGAGCCATCTCTGCATCCCCGACCATTACGCTGCTCCTGGCAGTCTTAGCCTCTCTCTTCATGAGGCTCCCTGTGACGTCACTTGGAACACGCGCTCCAGGCCTTGCTCTCTGCCGCCCTCTTCTGGCTGCACTCCAGCTCTGCACCCTCCTCCTCCTGAGACACAAAACCAGCAAAGAAGCCAAGGAAAAGAGGCCCCATTCAAACCAGCAAAAGAGAAAAACACACATTCAGACTCTCAAATAACAACATTAGAAATACAGTTCAAAAGTTAAAAAGTCAGATCATCAGGGCTTTCTTTCCTTTCACATTCAGGCTTTGCCCATTTCATTCTAGATCGATTACTTCCTCTCTCCCTCCTTTGATTTCCTCTCTTCCTCTCTTTCTTTCATCTCAGATCCTCTTTCATTCATCTCTTCCTTCTAATACACCTTTCCTTGCTTTTTGCTCCTTCCTTCTCTTGCTCCATTTCTTCTCCTCTCAGACTTTCTCCCTTCTCATTTCTTCTCTTTATTTTACATTCCTTCTTCTTGGACTCAAAGGGTGGCTCTAACAAAACTACAAACCCCATCATTCCGTCGGAAGGAGCCAGGGAAGCCAAAGGGGGGCCAAACTGGGCTGTTTCTACAGGGCAGATGCACCTCTGGGGCTCCCTGAGGGGATGGATTCCCTTCCATCTCTAGGACCCTATGAATTCCTTTATGGCATCAGAAGGGGATGGACTGGATGGCCCTTGGGGGTCCCTTCCCTCTCTAGGACCCTATGAATTCCTTTATGGCATCAGAAGGGGATGGACTGGAAATTCAGAAACCAAATCGCATTTAACATACAGAACTAGCGTCATCCCGCTGCCTTGCAAGCCTATAGAAAGCCATAGGTCCACCTGTCCTTTCTTATCATGGCGTCATAGATTGGGATCAACCCCAAGAAGGGCCCCGATCCAGTCCAAGCCCTTTATTGTGCCATGCAGGAACTCCTAGAGAAGCCTTCTACTCCAGATCGATCCCTGACTCCCTCTCTCCCAGGATCCGAGGGATCACCTTAAAGGCCCATTGGGCTCCAAAAGCTATTTGTGTGTGTGTGTGTGTGTGTATTTGTGTGTTTGTGTATATCTGTGTATATAATTTATATGTGTGTGTATACACACACAGATACACACACACACACACACACACACTGGATGCACCAGTGGTCACTCCTCTGTGGCAAGCTGAACCAAATAGCCAAAAGCCACAGAAGACTTCAA
>NC_056530.1:25240819-25243879 GCF_019175285.1 Sceloporus undulatus
GGGGGGGGGGGTTTCAAGGGGAAAGGCCCAGGGAGGGAGGGCTGGGGAGGGTCTCACCTTCCTTCCTTCCTTCCTTCCTGGCCTCAGCGGAGCCTATCCGGGAGCCCCCCCCGGAAGACGGGGCCTGGGCCTGCGAGGGGGGCGCCGCCCGGGTCCTCCTCCCTCAGCGACCCCCGGAAGGACGCTGGGGGGGCTCCTCCTCCTCCGCCCCCGGGACCCTCCTCCTCCTCCTCTTCCTGCTGCCGGGGGGTCATGGGCCGAGGGTCTTGCTCCGGAGTCTCCTCCGCGGACCCCCCTTCCTTTTCTTCCTCTGCCTCCAAAGAGAGAGACCCCTCTCCCCCTCCGACTTGGAGCCAAGAGGAAGGAGGAGGAGGAAGAAGGCCCCGCGGAGGCTGCGAAGGAGAAGCCCCCTCCCCAAAAGCGTCTGCGGCGGGGCACCAGGGCCTCCCCCTCCTTCCTTCCCTCCTTCTTTTCTCTGCCGGTAGCTCTGGGGGGGGGGGCAGGAGGGGAGGAGCAGTCGCTGTCCCCTCCCTCCCAGGCGGGGAGCGGGGCGGGAGAGCGACAGGGCGGCAGGCCAATCACGGGCGACGGGGCGGGGCCAGAGAGAGGGAGGCCTTTGGGTGGGACTCGGGTCCTGTCCTTTGCTCTGATGCCCGAAAGACCCAGGCGCCGAGTCGCTTGCCGGGAGTCATCCAGCTCTCCCTGCCTTCCCTCTGGTGCAGCAGCAGGAGAATGCTGCTGGCTTCCCTTTGCCTCTTGGAGGCCAAAGGGCTCCGTCCTTCCCCTCCTTTCCTTCCTTCCTCCTCCCTCCCTCCCTCCCAGCCAGGACCCTGACCCTGGGACTGGGCTGCCCAGAACTGGGCCCAGGGGCTACACTTTCGGGGAAGGGACCAGGGCTTCCCTCCCTCCGGCGCTCTCTTCCTGCAGATGGCTTTCTGCGACTGCATTGGCCTTTTCTGCAGCTGCGCCACACTGCTGGCTTCCCTCAGGCCCTGCTTTCCAATTCATTTTGTTAGTCTTGGCCCCCGTCTAACTTGTCAAGGTGGTCCTGAGTTCTGATCCTGTTTCCCAGAACCCCTCCGCCTGCCATCTGCAAACCTGATAAGGCTGCCTTGTGTCCGAAGTCATGGGCCGCTCTTCCTCCCGTGGATCTTCTCGGGTCAGTGGCAGTCTATCTCTAAAAGGCCCACTGTGGGGCCAGAGGAGTCATGCCAGTCTTGGCCTCTGAGCAGCCTGGTGGCACCTTATGGCTCTCGAAAGGCAGGCCTTTGCTTCAGTGGAAAGGAGGGAGGGAGCAGTTGGTGCAAGAGGACCCCCCCCCCACTGGTGGGCCTTTTCCCTTGAGTTGCAACCCCTCTGTGGCAAAAAGGTCAGGTGGCCAAGGCTTCCCTCGGGCAGAGCCCCCTCCCCAGAAACAAGTCTTGGTCTTTGGAAAGGCTGGGCCCGGGTCCCAGGATCAGAGCAGGGCTCCCCAGGGCAGCTTGACACAGCTCACCTTCTGGGATTATGCAGCTGAAGCGCACTTGCGCAATTTATCTGCTCCTACATCATCTGCTGTTTAGCATTTTATTGCGAAGTATAAATCCGTCTGCGGTGCAGAAGGAGCTACCTATGTGACACACCCATGTGCCTGCACATGCACACATACAAAGGGGGGCTCGTCTTGCCACCCACCCGGCTTCTAAACACACCATGCTTGACAGTTGATCCCATTTTCTGTGGCAGAGGCTGGGGGCCTTGGGGAGCCCTGTTCCCCGCGTATCAGCTGCCCATTGAGCCACCCAGGCTGCCCATAACACTCAGGCCTCTTCCTCCTTCTCCAAGTATGAGGCTGACCTCAGCTGCTGTGCCAATGTCCACTGAAGCCTCTCTTTCTGCTGGGCTTGTCCTTCCAGCATGGTCTTTCCCAGTTAGGCAGCAAGGAAGACAGTGGATGGTGTCTACTTGTGCACAGCATTAGTGCCCCCCTTCACCTCCTTGGCTCACCAGTGAAAGCACCCAGCAGACACAGAGTTTGCATGGTGTGCATCACCTTGTGCCAACTACCTGCACAGATGAGAGGGAAGTTCTTAGGTAGAGATGTCTTTTGACTGGCATAGAGGGAGTCTACAGGGTTTGGGTGGGGTTGCATCTCCTCCGCTTGCAGAGCCCTGTGGAGCACAGGAGCCACTGGATGATTGGATGCCCCACAGGTGGCTGTGGTCAGGAGGCCTCTCCCCAGGTGCCCCAGTGGGCGACTGGGGCTCATCCCTTGTGCTTGCTTGGAAGCTGGACTCCTTCTCTGCAGGGGCTGCCTTTGAAGACAAGGCAGGGCAGGAGTGGGAGGGAGGGATCTGTCCACTTGCGTCCCGTGTGGATTGTGACTCTTTAGAGCCTTGAAAAGTTTGGGAGGTTGGAAGGGCCACTCAGGCGCCCCTATGAAGTGAAGCCCCCCAGGACTGGGATTAGTCTAATCACCCGCAGTGGAGTAGCTGGATCTGGGCTGGGCTTTCTGTTCTGATCCGGAAATGCACATCTTCCTCTTTGTACTCCTTGCTGCTACTCTCTGGTTCTGGGAGGAGGATTTGTGCTGCCTGAATTTTAGCTCCTTCCCTCCCAAGAACTGCTAAGCACATGGACCTCTCAAGCTGCTTCTGTCTTTCAGACCAACATCCCTTTCCTGCAAAACGTTCTGGGCAATGACCAGTTCCTCCGTGGCACCGTAGACACCCAGTTCATCGATGAGAACCCGGACCTTTTCAATTTGCGACCTGTCCAGAACCGTGCCCAGAAGTTGCTCCATTACTTGGGTACATGGCGGCAGATGGGCCCCTTCCCTCTCCTGTGCCCACGGCTGTGTCTCCCCCTCTAATGCCGCTGTTGTCTCATGTTTTCCAGGCCACATCATGGTCAATGGGCCCATCACCCCCATCCCAGTCAACGCCCGGCCTTCACCCATCGATCCCGTCGTGCCTTCGGTTCCTCTGGGTGAGTGTGGGACTGTGGCAGAGGCAGGCAGGTTGCCAATCCACAAGCTCCTGCATGGTAGGGAATTGGGCTGGATGGCACGTGGTCTAAGTG
>NC_056530.1:25243979-25258160 GCF_019175285.1 Sceloporus undulatus
TATTATTATTATTATTATTATTATTATTATTATTATTATTATTATTATTATTATTATTATTATTATTACTGGGTTAGGGGGTGAAGTCCCTGCTCCATGTCCAGCACCTTGGCACAGGATGGGTGTCTGGTGTGTGGCTGCCAAGCAAAGCTGGATGGGAAGCCTCACTAAGGTGGGGGGGGGGGCTTGATGGGAAGCGGGTGCTGCAGGCGGAGGGTGGGTGGTTCTGCTGGGCGCTGCCATGGGGAGGACTGGCACTCTGGCTGGATCGGCTGCAGCGTGCTTTGTCTTCTGCTGAGTTCTCCTGCCACCTCTCTGCATGAAGCAGATGTTGCCTTCTTGCCCAGCCCGCCTCACAGGGCTGTTGCTCAGAAGTGTTGAAATGCAGCGTATCATTAGTGCTGTTCTCGGATTTTGCTATTTTGGCCCTTTGGAAGCAAAGGTGGCACCATTCAGCCATAAGCTGTTTCCTGTGCATAGGTGCATTCTTAATTTGCAGCCCACGAGTTTCTTTTTATGGATCACCTTTTTCATCCCACTTTTTCCTCAAGGAGCTTAGTGGAATGTTGTAAGAAGGGTTACTTTTCTCCCTTCACAACAGCCCTGCCAGGTGGGTTAGCCTGAGCGAAGGAGCAAGATTTGGCCAAGGCCACTTTGGGGGTCAGGGTTGTGGCTGGTATGTGAACCTGGGTCTCCCTGTGGGCCAGACCCCTGCCCTCCGAGGACAAAAGTGCAGGATGCAAAGTGCTGGGCTGGGCCCTGTTGGTCCTCCTTTTTCCCCATCTGCTTCAAAGGAGTGACTCCTCCCTGGCGGCACACAGCCCCTCCTCTCTACATGCATTTATTTGCTCAGTCTCCCACCATGGCTGGCTCTTGAATATCCCCCTCTTGAGGTGGGGGTTCCTGCCCCCCTTCTGCCACCAGAAACACCCCCCCCCCTTGCTGACTGCAAGAAAATATGTGCCAGCGGGCTGCTTTTCTCTTTCTCTCCCCGGCCTTGAACTGAAGGGTTGGAAGAAGCAGTGGCAGCAGCTCCGTGGTGCAAATTGGGAACAGAGAGAAAGCCGCCCCTCCTGTTTCTGCTTTTGGCTTTGTCTGGGAGTTTCTGTCCTGCTTAATGGATGCTCTGAAGAGGTGGCGGGAGGGAGAGGTGTGAAGAGGGCTTGGCATGTTCTGGATTCGCAGCAGGGTCGTTGGGGCCTTAAGCATGATGGTGGCAAGCCCCAGGCTCACTCTCCCCATACGGATGGCCATCCAGGTGTCACTTTGCCCTGGGGCACAGCTTAGGCATGGGGCCCTCGTGGGAGGCTGGGTCTATGCGGTGTCACAAGTGGGGAGCACCATGTGCCTTCCCAGGCGTGGGGGTCATTCCCTCTTTCCTTCCCTCTTCCTTGTGGACGGATGGACAGATAGACAGAGGCCCTCTGGCAATTCAGGGGTTCCTTCCTCTGGCATCTCCCTTGCCTTCTTTCTCTCTCTGCTTCCCAGCCCCAAGCCAGCGGCAGAGCCCCCCAACCTTTCTCCTCTCTCAAACATCATTTTCTAATTAACATCTGAACTAACATGACAGCTTCTGTGAATAACAATTTACAGCGCTTTATAAATAAAGGTTAATAATAACAAGACAAACCATTCTTTGAGATTGTACCTTCTTTTCAGTTCTGGGGTGGAGGGGAAGACTGTGAAGTGAAGGAAGAAGGACCAGCTGGGGAGGGGGTCTGGTGGGAAAGCCCACTTGAGCTAAACAGGAGGAAGGATGGGATGGAGTCTTCCCAAGGTCCATGCCTGCCTGCCTGCCTGTCCGCTGTGAGGCCTCTGTTGCTGCTGTGGGGCCAGACCTAAAATGCACACACATTCCCCCCCCCCCCCATTGCTCTTGTCTTTGAGGAGTGTGACTGGTGAGCAACCACCAAAGTCCTCTGAGCACTATCAAGTACTACATGTATGCACAGGTGTGCGCGCACACACACGCACACACACAGGTCCACTATGACTACAAATGTGTCCTAAGCCTCTGTCCCTCTCTTTCCAGTGTGGATCTTGTCCATGCCCAAATCCACATCTCCGAGGGAAAGAGCCTTCCTGAGCTGGGCCTCAAACAAGACAACGTGCGGATCAACGGTTGCGCCATTCAGTGCCGGGTGACCACAGAGGATCCAGCCCGTGGGTTCCAGCCAGACACAGGACGGATTGAGGTGGGTGACTGACTGCAGGTGGCGGGATTACAATGCTCTGAGCAAAGGTCAGTTGGAGTGTCTGGTCAAAGAACGGAGGGAGTGGGAAACAAGACCATCTCCCCTCCAGCCACTGCCTCTCCCCTTCCAAAATCAAAGCATAGGGACACATATTGACCATGGGTTAAAAGAGTGGACAGCGTGACCTGGCCAGCTCAGAGAAGAGGAATGCGGGGGGGGGGGAGAGACAGGCCAAAACTTGGTGGTGGGGTCAGACTCCTGAGCATACATTCCTGGCCAGAAGGAAGCCACAATGTGGGGAGCTCTCTCAGTGCCTGCCTGTCTGCCAGCCAACTCTGATCCGCTGTCAGTCTGTGCCAGTACACTGGGGACATCTCTTCATTAGCAGTGCCAAGCAAAGGCTGGGATCCAGCCCCTTGGTGCTTCCTAGCCACTGACAGAGCCACCTTTGCTAGAGTCTTGGGGGTGCAAGGGGCTGTTGCCAAGACTGGGGGGGGGCTGAAAGTGCCAGCCACCACCAGGATTTTGACTTCCCCTTTCCTCTGAATTGGCACGAAATGCCACTGTGTGAGGCTCCGAGTGCCATGCCCCTGCCCACCCCTCCCCTGGTGCTTGCTGCAGATGGAGCCTGGGCGGGGCCTGTGGAGTGAGGGGAGAGGAGGGCGGCGCCAGGTTGCACTTGGGGTCTGGTTGGAGAAGTGGGGACAGGCAGGACAAATATGGGGGGAAGAGAGCTGGAGGTTGGCATCCTGCAGAATGCATGAGGAGACTCTATGTGAAATGCACCAAGATTTATGCATATGCGACAAAAGGAGAATTGTATGAAATATGTCCAAAGGTATTTAAATTTGGGAAGAGGTCTGTGTATCAGCTGATGCAGATGCCAGGAGAGGTGGAGAAAGAGCAGGCGATTTCTGCTTTTCTCTGCGGCAGCACGGCTGTAGAAAACCTTGGCTGCACTGGGAGTGGGCCTGAGGAGACCAAGCGGAGGGCAGCCAACCGCTTTGGGGGGGACCTATGTGGGAGGGATAAGGGGACTACGGGGACTCTGCTCACAAAACTGGGACCTTCCAGAACGCAAGCGTGAGGGAGGGGGCGAAGCATCTGCTCACATGAACTGAGTGTCCTCAAAAGTGTTTTTCAGGTAGCACAAGTGGCAACGGGTGACAACCACACACATTGGACCCATGAGGAACTTTCCCTGCAAGAAGCGGCTAGTGTGGAGGCAGTAGTGTAGCTTCCTTTCATTGGTCACAGGGCATCTCTCACAACAGAAGAAGCCTGTCGCTGGGCAGGAGTCAGGATAAGAACCCTAGGTCCACGAGAGTTGGGTGGGGTTCCCTTGGGCACTGTAGCTCAACCCCTTTCCTGCAAAACCAGGCAGCCCGAGAGGAGGGCATCCGGCCCTCTGCTTAAATCACCTGAGGAGTCCACACAGACCCCAACCCGGGAGCCCACCTGGGGGACCTTTAGGCTTGGGAGCTGTTTGACCAGTGCCTCAGGAAGACCCAGAAATGAACGGATCAAACAGATCAGTTTCCCTCCAGAAGAAGCAGCCCAGAAAAACTGCACAGATGCGGCAGGACAGGGAGCCTTTTCCATTAAGGCTGCCGCAATGGCTGAGGAGGGGCCAGGCGGTCATAAGCCACTTATTCCCTGCCTGCGTCAGAGGCATCGCATCTTCCTCCACTCAAAAGGCAATGGGGGGGGGGACCTGCTAGTGTTGTCTGCCAGCCCGAGGAGCCCCCCCCCCATGCAGCCACCTTAACTAACAGACCATCCAAGGTCTCCCTCCATAATCTTTTTTCTGTGCCCTCCTCCGCTCCAGTTTCATTTGTTTTGGCAGAGCCGGATGCATTTGTCAAATTTATTACTCCTTTAGTGCCTTCCTCCTTCCTCTCCCTTGGGAAATTCCATGTCGTGGGGGGCCCTGTTGTTCTAGTTAATTTCGTTTTCCATCTCCAAGCCCCCAGGAATGCAAGGAGAAGTTGTGGCAGGCAATTGAAGAATATGTTAGGTTCGGTGTTTTGGAAGGAAATAAGCATTTACTTGCGGTAGGTGGAGTGGGTAGCTGTCTGCTGTGCCCCATTCACCTTCTCAGTCCCCATGCAGCTGAGGGGGGAGACCCTTTCAATGGGAATGAGATCATTGTAGATGGGTGGATTGGGGGGTGGGGGGTGGGAGGAAGGCTGAGTCCTCGATACTCCCATCCCGAGTAAGCAAAGCGTGAGGAAAGTCCACCCAGAAGGAGCACATGGCAGCCCTCTCCTTTTTCCTCATGCTCTGGGTTCCCAGGGGGGTTCACGAGGGTGGCTGCGACAGGGAGGCCCCACGACAAACAAGCCCCTCCCCATTCTCTAGGGCTCTATTTTCTCCACATAGCAGTGGTGAGGGCAACAGTGATGGCCTGCCTTGCATGGTTTTGGAAGTGCGCTTAGAATGGTAATGCGGAGATCGTTTTTGCTGCAATTCGCTGCATAGTGGTGAAGAACTAGACAGGGAGGATGGCAATAGAGAGAGTGCATTTGCTGACCCGGGTAATGGACGTTCACAGGGTTTGCTGCTCTGTGGTGGGAGTGCAGGCGCTGGATGGGATCTCAGGCAATCGGAACCGTCTGGGACAATGGCCATTTTTTTGGTGTTTTGAGGCGTATGTTTAAAACTAAGGGGGTTGACCCTCACACACAACAAACAACAAATGCACACGTAAAGATAAAGATGTTTGCAGAAGTTTCCTCATGAACTGCATCTTCAGGATATTGATTTGTTGATTCTCTCGGCTGATAACTTCACTAAGGCAGACAGAGGCTGAGCAAAAGCCTTTTGTTCTTTCCTGGGCTGTTGTTTGAGGGGGCGCTGGGCCCGGTTGCAGGACCCGATTTGAAACAGAAGGAGGCGCTGGTGCCAATGGTGGCAGCCAGGGTTTGGGCAGGCGTCTTCTTGACACTGGAGGGTCTTCTGGTGCCCAGGAGCAGCATCTGGAGATGGTGGGGACAAGCCCCCCCCGGAGTCTTGCTTTCCCTCTTGTAATATTGTGACGCCGGTGAGGTGGGGGGTTTTTGATCCTTGCTGGAGAGAGGGGCCTGCGGTGGGGCCTTGTGTGGGGGTCCCACCAAGGGGCCCTCGCCCAGGAGATCTCCCCCTTCCCTCCTCCTGCTTCGCTTGGACTGGAGCAGCCCCCGCTCGTCCTGGCAGCTCAACCATGTCTACACACACACACCTCCTGACAGCGCGTTCTTCTGCTTCTTCTGGTCTGGGCTGCAGGCGACATGCAATTTGCACCTTTTTGCAGCAAGGGTGGGGGATGCCACGTCCGCCGCTTGTGTTGCTTTGGCCCTTCTGGCTCTGACTCCTCTGCTCTGCTTTGGCTGCAAGGAAAGGTCATGGAGGGAGGAGGCAGGGCTGCTTTCCTCTTCTCTTTCTCTGTGTGTGTGTGTGTGTTGTTTTGGGAGGAGGGAATCAGCAAGGAAATGGAAGGTGGAGGGAAAAGCCTGTTTCGAAACTCAGATATCTGTGGGCCTGGGGAGTATGTGGGGCAGGCATACAGAAAACAATGTTTCATGAGGAAGGGGGGAAGACAGGAAAGGGCAGATGGGGCCTGGGGGACCTTCGGCCAATTCCCAAGGGCTCGGGTGCTCCACTCTCTCCCCCCCCACGGCCTGGGCTTCCTCTCCTTCCCCTTTGCCTCCGGGTTGGGAACAGTGAACTTGGGGTCGGTGGTCAGAGGGTGCCCTCATGCAAGAACCCCTTAGCATGGGCAGAAAGCCCGGGGGAGCCCCACTCTCCATGCAACACACTGCCAAAAATGTGAGACTCGTCCATCAAAAATGCTTTGAAATGAGGCTTGGTGGCTAGAAATGGGATGGGTGGTGGAGGAGGCTTGGAGGACACTGAGCAAGACTTTCAGGAGCTTTTCCTCAGTTTTATTTCCCAGCGCTTTACTTTCCTTATCTCAGCTCTGAACACCCCCACACAACACACAGCACACACACAACACAACACACACACCAAAAACACACACTTTTAAGGCCAGAGCCGTGGTGCTTTTTAGGGGCGTGAAATAGGGCTTTTTATTTGGGCCTTAGAAATTCTCATGTAAGGCACTGCTCTTGAGAAACCGTTAGCCCATTAGATTGGGCTGAGGAATGCATATTAATCAAATAACTAATTGGCAGCTTGAAAAAGAGGAAGATGAGGGTGCACTGCTCACGTCATAACAGTAAAGAAGCAATCCTTTCTATTTAATTGAGTCTGAACCGTGAGGAAGAGGGAGGGGATGGGGAGGCAAGGCCCGGAGGAGATTTGGGGGGTGGGGTGTCTCGGTCCAATCTCAGCCTCATGGTGTTTTCCGGAGGGCGGTCTTTTTTCCTCCAGGGGTCTGCGGCAGAGACCGCCAACTACCAAAGGGATTATGGGGTATGTAGCCTTGATCTGAGGAGAGGGGTCAGCGCAGAAGGTCCTCAGAATGGGAGGGTTCTTCCTTCTTTACGGCGGGCTGGTGGGCCTGTGGCGAGGCCCCGGGGGACAGGGAAGCCGGGAGACCCCGGCGAGGCAGAGCCGGCTGAGTTAGTTTTCACCACAAGGTTGGCTAGAAAGGAGGACTGGTTTGCAGGCCAGCCTCGCAGGGTGTCCGTGGCAATAGTGGGCAGAGAAGGAAGCAGGGAGTAGTCTGGTTTTGCCCAGAGAGGGCGCAAGGGCCATTTTGGGCAGAGGGGGGGAAAGGGAGAGCCGTCGGTCATAGGGGGAGGAGGCATAAGGAGAGGGCCACTTTGGGGCAGGGGGCCCTGCGTACATTCCATTCATCCTGGCTCCTCCCCCCCCCAGCCACACTCACACATACGCCTTTCCCTTCCTTCCCTTTGGACTTTCATCTCTTCCTCTTGTGCTGCTGCTGCCGCCGCCGCCGCTGCCAACACATAGACTGTTTCTGAAAGGTGACGTTGGTTAACTTTCTGCTGTCAAAAGGAGGTCGTGGTTTTCATGGTGAGCTGTGCCAGAGCACTTCTTTTTGCCCAGAAGCCGCCTGTGGGGAGCAATTGGCTTGCCTGGCCATGAATGAGATTGTCATGCGACCAGAGCAGGAGGTGCTGCCGTTTCCCTCACCCAGGTCTTGACCCCGGTCACTTTGTCAAGCCTGGACGATGAGCTAGTTCCCTTGTGATGGGGTGGTTCAGCTTCTCTGGAAGCTGCTGCAATGAGAATGGGTGCAGCTGACCTGAACTTGCAATGGCCCTTTTGGGGGTAGTGGGAGGGGTCATAATGGAAAGGCAGTAGTGGTGTGGGTGGTAGCCCCCTTGCCTTCAGGTAGCTGCCTGCACCACACTGCAGGACACCTGGCAGGTTTATGTGCTTGCGAAGAAGTTATTTTCCCAGCCATTTTTGATTGGAAGATTCCAGAGCCAATCATGTTATCTATGATGCGTTGTGGTACGTTCAGAGATTCCCAAGGGCTGAGGGAAGGCACTTTCATAGGGCTGCACACTGGTTTGTGGACATGGTTTCAAAGTGGCAGACCGTTGTTTGTTGTTGTTGTTTGCCTGCAAAGAGGGGCTAAGGCTACAAAGGCACCTTTCTTGGCCAATAGGTTGCTATGATTTGGCCAGGCTCCTGATGTCTTTCACACACACAGAGAGGGGGATTTCCGGCCAGAGCACAGTCTCCTTCGAATGAGGGAAGTTTGTCTCTTTTCAATTCGTTTTCATTCTTTATGTCTGCAGGCCCACGCACAGGATGGGGGCCATAGTGGCGAGTTGGTACAATAATTGCGCTGCGGAAGAGATCTGGGGAGCCCTCTAAGCCCTCCTGAGGCCAGGAGGTGCCTTTGCGGCGCGTAATTTGTCAGCCCGCCCCCTTCTGTCCCTGGCGCTGTGCCCACCCATCCCGTTGCTGTGACATTTTTCCCTCGGCATCACGTAACGGATGGTGGAGGCAGAAAGGGTCACAGAGTGGGGGGGCTGCTTTGGAGGGTGGCTAATGATGAAGGTGCGGGGGTCCTCGGGGGACAGGTGGCAGGTGTGAGTAGTGCTCAGTGACATTTAGGGGGTGCAATGGCATATAAGGCAGAACAAAGACATCTTCCGGGGAGCCAGGATGGCAGACTCTTTTGATTCCGTCGTTGGGGCAAGGGGGGCCTTTCACGTGAGCACACCGGGCCCCCTTGGTGTAAAGGACAGTCCCCACCCCCCTCCTCTAGCTCAGAGAATGACATCTGGTTCCGCATTGCACAAGGCCTAAACCACCTTTGGGCTAGAAGGGGCGAAACAGTGTGTGTCCCACAACCGCTCCTTCCTCAAAAAGGACGGTAAGGCCCCACTGCTATAAGTGCTCCCCTGCCAGGGAAGCAGAGGCTCAGCTGAATGGGATCTTTTGGTTTCTGTGGCTCTCCCAGGGTTGGGTTTGAAAAATGATTCCCTCTCCTGGAGGGTCAGGGCATGCCTAACTTAGGCCCAGGGCCGTGAGGGACGTCAAGTAAAGGCAGGGCTCATTGATGGCAGTGGGCACATCTCGCCCCAAAGGCTTCAGCTCTCAACAAAGGCTGGGGTATTTTGCAGGAGAAAGAAATGGGTAGCGGGGGGGGCCGAGATTCGCTGGATGGTAGTTTGGTCATCGAGGGCCACTTGGTGTGTGCTCCTGTGTGGTCTCTGGTTTGGTTTTGCTTCCTCACACATAGCATTGCGACGTAACCCCGCCGCAGCATTTGTCCCATTGGTAATTTTGCTTTTGTTCGGGGAGGGAGCTTCCCAGCGGAGTTGAAAAAAGGCCGCCAGCCCTTGGTTTTTGGCGGACTGGGAATCAAGGTCAATCAAGCCAGACTTCTGCCTAATTTGCTGGATATTGCCGGCTGCCATCATTGGGGGCAGAGGGCTTTGCAGGGGCTGCTGCCTCGCACAATGGGGGCTTCATTAAGGGCAGCATCCCAAACTGCCCCCTTCCCCCATGGCAGCCATTGGAACACAATTCTGAACCATGAGTGGTCTTGGAGCCTGGGTTTTGGTGTTGTGTGACCTCTGAAAGGGACGGCCAGATGGGTCCATCCCTGGGCTGGGGTGTTTGCCTAGATGGGGGGGGGGGGGGGGGGGCGCCACGACATGCCTAGCCTTCCGTGCAGAAAGGCGGGACAGGGGAGCCGCCAGTGGGGATATGTTGATCTCCTGCTTGCTGTCCGAAGTCCCCCAGGCTCCCCGCCCAGAGGCGTCGCTGAACGTCCAGCCTTTGGGTGGGGAGTTTCCTGGGCAGAGTGGAAACCCCAAGACTCCTATATTAAAACCACATTAGGGGGGGCTTCCCCACTCTGGCTTCTGCTTCTTCTATATGGCATCCGGCCTCCCCCATCCCGGGGTGCTGTTTTGGCCGCGTTCAGGGAGTGCAACCTGAGATTGTAGTCCGTCCTTTAATAGGAGAACTTTATGCTACGAATTACATTTCCAGATATGGTGAAACGATTCCATGCTTCTGCTTCTGGCAATCCATTAATTATACGGGGCCCTTCCATACCGCTCTCCTGGCGGACTAGAGTCCCAGTGCGGCCCATCCGACCCAGAGTGGCACAGGTGGTGAGGGCTGTTCTCTTTCTTCTGGCTGTGTGCTGGGCTCCCTGGCACTCAGGAAGGGCAAGAGCCACTTCAGCTGGAGGTGAACCAGTGGCGGAAAGAGCGATTCTGGCCTGTGGAATGTGGCTCCGCCTGGCGTTCTCTGGGCAGGTGCTGTCCAGGTGCTGGGCAATCTTCTGGCCAAGGGCAAGCCCGGACCCTGGACAGGGGGAAGGGAAAGGAGAAGAGGAAGCCACAATCATTAGCAAACTCCAGGCTGTGCTGCTCGCTGAGGGGGGCAAGGTGGGAGTGAGTGTGGTTTTTGAGGGTGCCAACGAAAAGACCAACCCGTGAAGATGGCTGAAGAGGATGGACAGACGAACGGGTGTGCATCATCGCCTGTCCCCACCTTTCTCCACGTTCCATCAGTGTGCACTTCCTCCTGTCACCATTGCAGCTCCATGGGGCAGACAGGATGTCTCTCCTCTTTTTGCGTGATCGGTGGTCTCGTTTTAGGATGCTGTGGGGTTTATGTCTGAGAGGGGAGAAGACTGAGTAGCACAGGGCTATGGCCCAGGGAAAGTGTTATTAAAGAACCTCCTCCACGTTGGGCAAAGAATCAGGAGGCCTGTTTGGGCGAGGGAAGGAGCAGAGAATGCCAAAAGGAGCTGCTTTTAAATCTGCCGCTGTTGGCAAGAGTCTTGGGGGGGGGGGGTCCAGAAACAACACGTGTGGCTTTAACATACGCACAGATGCACCAGAGTGTGTAGGCAAGGGGGTGGAGGGGGATAAGCTGGGAGATTCCAAAAACAAGCTGGGTACCCTGGGTAAGAGGCTGAGCTGAGTTTTCAGCCTGGGATCTTCTTTCTTTTGGGTCCCCCAGTGAGATCCAAAGGTCACCCCCATCCTCCTCATCTGGTGGCAGTGAGTCCAAGCGTTGCTTCTTAACTCTCCTGCCAGGAGGAATCTCTCTTTTGCTACCTTGGCCTCACTCCTCAAAGGTCTCTTCTGCCTCTCATGAGGGCAAAGTGCAGAGAGGGAATTAGTGTCTCTGCCTGCAGAAGCGACCCGCGGGCCGTTGCCTCTTGCCTGCTTCGGGTGTTGAAATTTGCACAAGGGGGTGTGGTGGAGGGGAGAGGCTTCCTCTTTGGGCTCAAGGGAAATGGGAATTCCGGGGCTGGCGTGTGTGTATAGTTCTGTGTGTGTGCATGCTGTTGTATTTGGGGGTTCATATGCACTTCCTGCCCCACTTCCCCCACTGGGAATGACTTGGGAAAACAGATTCCCAAAGATATCGAGGGCAGGGAAAATAATCCCTGAGCGCTGCCACCTTTGGGTCCTTGTGTGCCCCCTCCTCCCATTGCAGCTGCAGCTGAAAATGTAGGGCTGGCTTTTGCTTTTGCTGGCCAGCCTTTGCTGTGTCCGGTAGGAAGGGGCCTTTGGACCTCCTAAACCTCCCTTTAGAGCAGAGAGACAGGCTCTTGCCTTTTCGGTCGGTCCGTGCGCCTAATTGTTTTTTCAGTTTCAGCTGCATGCTCCGTGGTAATGTGCTTGCCAGTTGTTGAGAGCCAGCACATCCTTCTTGGGTGGGGGAGCCATGCATTCTGGGATGTCTCTCATCTGTCTGACGGGGGGGGACAGATCCCTCATGGGGGCAAGGGCCTTGGTTTGAGCCACCAGATGGAAGACCCTACTAGGATCTTACCTCCTCCTTGATCGGACTTTACTCTGGATTCCAGATCTGTTCTGGTCTGGGAAACTTACATTTGCGGCTTCTGGAACATGCAAATGGACTGGATTTTGCATATAGAGAGAGATGTGATTTTGCAAATTCGTTTCGTAGTTTCCAAAGGCAGTCTCTCTTTGTTGGGAGAGGATGGGCGGCAAGGGGAAAGGAGGCCCACTGTTTTCATTGTGCCCCTGGGTTATGTCAACCCCAAGTTGGAGGGAGCTGCCACTTCCTCCCCCCCCCCTCCAAACACATAGGGGGCCTTGCCCGTCCCAGAGTGAACATCCTTCCCGTGGGGCAGAAGGGAGCCCCCAGAGGCCTGAACTTTTCTGGCCAGCTGTGGACGGAAGAGCGCCCTGGAGGGCTAGGGCATCTGGAGGGCCATGCATACGCCATCTCTCAAGGGGGCCTGGTCCGGGAGGATCCTTGAGGAGGAACAAGGAGAGGGGTGAAGCCTCTGTTTTTCCAGCCAGGGTGGGAGGAACCAGAAACCCCAAATCTCTGAGCACATTAGCCTTGGAGCCCCTGTAAAATGGAGAGCTGAGGGGGAACAAGCCATTGTTTGTGGAGGCAGGGACAGGAGTGGCCCATCCAGAGTCTCGGAAAGGTAGCAGAGCCCCCACCCCACCCCAGAGGAGGTATGTTCTGCCAGAGGACCACTTCACGGCCGACAGATGGCATGCCCTGCCAGTCTGGAACATCCCCGTCCCTCTCTCTCCTCTTGGCCAGGGGAGTTTTCTGTCTTTCAGCACTTAGCGTTGTCGGTGCGCCTTTGGCCACCCTGGGATGGGCACGAGGAAACACGCGGCCCAGCCCTCCCTGCAAAACCTTTTACAGGCGTGTCATTGGCGCTGCTGGACAACAAATCTCTTAATGCATTTTTATTTAAATGTGCCGAAAGGCCACGTAACTGGGCTGCGCCCGGTGGGGTCGCTTCAAAGCATAAGCTGACAGCCCTGAGCACAGGAAGAACTCGGCCCGGCCCTGCCAGCAGGAGGGAACATTATAGAATTAAATAATTCATGGGGGAAGCAAGGTTTCTGGTTATGGTGGTGGAGGGGCAGGCGTTGGGCGAAGGCAGCAGAGCCACAGAATTAAGGGTGACTCTGATGAGCCGTAACATGGGAAACCGTCCCGTCCCTAAAGATGGGAGTAATGAAACTGCAGGCTGGAAAGGCCAATATTAAAAAGGAAAAACTGTCCTGAATAATTCATTAGTTAAGGAGGGGAAAAAACAAACCTTCTCCACGTTTGTAGTTCTGGCCTGTTTTCACAATTTCTCCCAGTATCCACAGCGTAGTGGCGCTGAGGAAACGGTAGGAAGACGGGTCAGGAAGGAGCAAAGGGCGCCGTGGCGGTGGGTGGGGTAGGTGGGGGGAGCCCCAAGGACCCTCCGGCGTCTCTCTTGCTGCTCCTAAAATAGTCTCCGTGAAACAGGAGGTAAGCAAAGGAAAGCAGGACACAGTGGCCAAGGCCTTCCTAGAGGCCAGCCCTCCCAAGCTGCCCCAAAGCAAGACCCGAAGGGAGCCTTTTTGCCATGTGGGTTGTGTAATGAACCTCACAGCCACAGGTCGTGAGTTTCCGCTGCTCTTTCTAGCTCCGTGCAGCACCTGAAGTGAATCACAACACACCAATGCTACAACAGGTGCATACTTCTAACTTCATAATGCAGTGCACAAAATAATAAAGTGTGCGTGGGACAGCCAAACACGAGAGGGACGTCTGTCTGATCTCATCCTGGAGGGATTTAGGCAGAGGCTGATGGCCGCGCCAGGATTGCCCACATCTCCCCAAGAAGGAAGCCCTACTTCTTTTCTGTTTCCATTTCTTTCAAGGCCGTGTAAACTTCATAGGGTCCCAGTAATAAGTTCGGCAGGTGATTGGGGCAATTGGGCACACGCACACGTGCATATAGAGTCGCAACTGTGCCGTGGACCGGAGTTTTTTTACCAGCTCACAAGTTGTTTGCTGGGGAACTGAGTCGCAATGTCTCAGTAAAAAGTACTCCCGCAACTGATTTTTGAAAGTCCGGTGACGTTATGCAAAGTGGCAACCTTGGTGGGTCACGCTGCGTCTCTCCCGAAGGACTTTGTCACTTCCAATTGTAAAGGTTCTGGGCAACCAAGGCGAAAGGAGTGTGTTGAGCTGAAGGGCCGTGCAACAAAATGGGGTGTGTGTGTTGTGTGTGTGTGTGTTTGGTTTGACCTACTCCTTTTGTCTTTCTACACCACCCCCTCCAATCATCCCTCCCTCCAGCCTCCTTCCAGAAAGAACCGTGTCTTTGTGGTCCCAGAGCTTGTGGGGCATTTGAGTGAACTGAGGCATCAGAAACAGCTAATATACAAATGGAGTTGACTGCAGCGGGATGGAGAAGGATGGGCTGGGCCCAGGTTATGCCCTATGGGGCTCCCCACGGAGTAAAAGGGGACTGGGGCACTCTCTGCCTTGCATTGCTCTTCCTTCCTCAATAGCCCACGGGTGTGTAACTAGCTGTAGAGTGCTGCGAGGCTCAGTGTGGGTGGGGGATCGAGTTTCCAGCAACTGAAATGGTGAGGGTTGTCTTGCTGTCCTCAAATAAAAAGCTGAAGGTTTGAAGCACTTCTGGGTTTACACAAGGAGCCACAGTCTGATGGCAACTGACTTTGTGGGCAATTGCCAGCCGAGTGAGCCTATTGGGCTTTGCACGAATCAGGGCAACCCTGGCCCAAGATGCACTTGCCCTTTTTCT
>NC_056530.1:25258185-25259276 GCF_019175285.1 Sceloporus undulatus
ACAAAGGTGGCCCCATGTAGAGCACATTACATAAATCCAAGCAAGAGGTTACGAGTGCATGTGCTACTGTTTCAAGGTCCTTTCAGTCCAGGCAGGGACGCAGCTGGCGGATCAGCCGAAGCTGGAACCAAGCAATCCTGGCCATCACATCCACTTGAGAGGATAACTGTAAGGATTAATACAGGAGTACCCCCACACTGCGGACTTTGTCCTTTAGGGGAAGTGTGACCCCGTCCACAACTGGATGACAAATTTCCCTGCCTGGCCTTGGGGCACCTGTCACGAGTACCTCTCTTTTCTCTGGATTCAGCTTGAGTTTGTTTTCCCTCACCCAGCCCATTACTGACTCCAGACAGGCATCCAGAGGAGAGATGCCATCCTTAGTCACTGCATCAGTGGCTCTGGCTCTGTCTGGCTCTATCTGGCTCTATCTGGCTCTGTCTGGCTCTATCTGGCTCTATCTGGCTCAGTCTGGCTCTGTCTGGCTCTATCTGGCTCTGTCTGGCTCTATCTGCCTCTGTCTGGCTCTATCTGGCTCTGTCTGGCTCTATCTTTCTCTGGCTCTGTCTGGCTCCGTCTGGCTCCGTCTGGCTCTGTCTGGCTCTGCCTGGCTCTATCTGGCTCTGTCGGGCTCTGTCTGGCTCTATCTGGCTCTGTCTGGCTCTATCTGCCTCTGTCTGGCTCTATCTGGCTCTGTCTGGCTCTATCTTTCTCTCGCTCTGTCTGGCTCCGTCTGGTTCCGTCTGGCTCTGTCTGGCTCTGCCTGGCTCTATCTGGCTCTGTCTGGCTCTATCTTTCTCTGGCTCTGTCTGGCTGTGTCTGGCTCTATCTGGCTCAGTCTGGCTCTATCTTTCTCTGGCTCTGTCTGGCTCTGTCTGGCTCTATCTGCCTATGTCTGGCTCTATCTGGCTCAGTCTGGCTCTTACTGGCTCTGTCTGGCTCTATCTGGCTCTCTCTGGGTCTGTTTGGCTCTATCTGGCTGTGTCTGGCTCTATCTGGCTGTGTCTGGCTCTATCTGGCTCTGTCTGGCTCTGTCTGGCTCTATCTGCCTCTGTCTGGCTCTGTCTGGCTCTATCTTTCTCTGGCTCTGT
>NC_056530.1:25259376-25264429 GCF_019175285.1 Sceloporus undulatus
GGCTCTGTCTGGCTCTGTCTGGCTCTATCTTTCTCTGGCTCTATCTGGCTCTATCTGGCTCTGTCTGGCTCTGTCTGGCTCTATCTGGCTCTATCTTTCTCTGGCTCTGTCTGGCTCTATCTGGCTCTGTCTGGCTCTATCTTTCTCTGGCTCTGTCTGGCTCTGTCTAGCTCTGTCTGGCTCTATCTGGCTCTGTCTTTCTCTGGCTCTGTCTGGCTCTGTCTTTCTCTGGCTGTGTCGTGCTCTATCTGGCTGTGTCTGGCTCTATCTGGCTCTGTCTGGCTCTATCTGTTGTTATGTTATTATCATTTAGTTTATTATTATGTTTTATTATGCACTTTTAAAAAACTTAAACAAAGGATAAAAATATATTTAATTTAAAAAATTAACAGGTGAAATTTAAATAAAATTAAATTAAAATTAAACAAAAATTTAAACATTCAATAAATGAAAAGATACAAAAATATAATAAATGTAAAAAAATAAAAATAAAATAAAATAATTTAAAAATAAAATGAAAAAAAGTATTTTTAAACAATTAAAGTTCGTCTTTTCTAAGCAGGTTTCTTTTTGTAAAAGGCCAAACCGGGATCGAACTGGTACCCTAAGGCTCCAAAGGCGGAGCTTTAGCTTCATGCGCTACCGTCAGTGAAGGGGCGGGGCCTTTCTCTCTATCTACAGTACTTCAATTCTCTGATGTTTGTTACGCCACTGGGAGGCAGCGCCTCGTTTCTTGCTATCTATCGCCCTCCTGTGTCCGCACTGAGGCATTGCACCCTGAAGGGAAATCACTCTGTCGAATGGAGGAATCGGGAGGATTAAGGAAGGGCGGCAGCCAATGGAAGTAAAAGGGCTTCGCAGAGGGCCTAGGAGCTCCCCGGCGCCCCTCGGTGTCTGTACAGAGGAATGACACCTCGAAATAAAAGGATATGAAATAATAATAATAATAATAATAATAATAATAATAATAATAATATAAAATATTCACTAAATAAGTAGAAATTAAATAATGTATGAAAAGAAATACAGAAATCAAAATAAAAAATTAAACAAAATGCAAAATAAAATAAAAATAATAACTGAAATAAATGTTACACTCCAAAACTTAGTAAATAATAATCTAAATGTTGGTCATGGCATCTAAGTAAATAATACATGAAATAAATATTGCCCCCACCGACTATAGAAATAATAAGTAAAAAAGGCACCTCCTCCAACTATGGGAGCAATAAATTAAATAAAAATTAAACCCACCACTAAGTCAATATTAAAATAAATGTGACACCAACAATTTAAGTAAAGAATAAAATCAAGGTTGGTCCACCAACTAAGTAAAGAATAAATAAAATAAATGTTGCACCCACCCAGTAACTAAGCAATAAAATAAATGCTCTTACACACTCAGGGGATTTGTAGAAAATAAGTTATTTACTTAGTTGGTGGTTGCAATCTGTATTATTTACCTAGTTAGTAGGTGCAATGTTTATTTTACTTATCTACATTGTTTTGTGGGTGCAAGTTATGTATTTATTATACTCTTTATGGGTGTAACATTTATTATTTACTCTTCAGTTGCTAGAGGCCACATTATTTTATTTATTATTTACTTAGTCGTGGAGTGCAATTTTTTAATTATTAGTTATTTGATGGTTGGGCAGAAACATGTATTTAATTAATATCACTCAGTTGTTTGGTGCAATGTTTGTTTTCCTTATGCAGTTATTCCGTGGGAGCAACTTTTTGTTTATCATATTGGTCCCATGCAGGCCTCTGTCATTAGTGAGTCTGATAAAAACATCTGTTATTGTTTTATTGTTAAAGTAGTATTTAATTTGTAGTTCAATTCTAATTTTATTTAGTTGGTCTCTTTGACCATCTGCAAAGAAGTAGGGCTGGAGATAAAGAGGAATCCTGCTCAGAGGATCAGCCTTTATAATTATAAAATGTAAATTGGAAAAAAAATGAAAAAAAACCCGCAAAATTAAAATCCTATAATAAAAAACACGTGAAATAAAATCGTAACCTGGGACCCGGTCCGTGAATTTTATCTTACATTTTATGTTATCTGTCCTTTAAATATATTCAAATCCATGTTAAGTTTAATAATTTTATTTACATTATCGGTATTTTAAATTGTATTTGTCTTGTCCTTTGTGAATTTTTCCTTTTAAAAATGTCTTTAATTTTCAAAGATTTATTTTATACTTATATTTATACAAATAAAATACAAATTAAGTAAGTTCGCTTTAAGATAAGCATGAAATTTCCCTGGCCTTGAAAAAGCTACTGTCATTCGCTCAGGGTGTCATGCCTCGTGGAGACAAGGAGGGCGGTCGGGAGCGCTTTGGCCTTTAAATCCATGGCTGCAGAGGAGTCCGGAAGGCCGGCCCGCGATTGCAGAGGCCTAGAGAGCCCTACGGAACATTCTAGGATTGAATATGTGAGAGAGCCTGCCAAAAAGTAGGGAAAGGCTAGAGCGTTCGTCGGGAGCCTCTTCTAGGAATGATCTTAGAGGGCGGCCCCCGAGCGCAGATGGCTAGACCGTCCAGATAGGAGTGCGCCCGGCGGCGAGGATGGGGGTGTCCGCTCTAGGTGTCGGTGACTCTATGATAAGCCCTCTGGGAGGACTCCTAGATTGTCGTAATGGAGACGCCTAGCCCTCTGCACCTCTGTGGTAGGCCGTCTGAGAGTAACTCCTAGATCGTCCCACGAGACGCTCTAGGCGTCCGACATTCTGCGGAGTCCTCGGAGACGAACCCAGATCGTCGCCATGGAAACGCTTTAGCAATTAGCGCCTCTGTGGTAAGCTCTCTGAGACAATCTGCTAGATGTCGACACGGAGACGCTCTAGGCGCGACACTCTGTGGTAGGCCCTCTGAGATGAACCTAGATCGTCCTCTATGGAAACGCTCTAGCAACCGCGCATCTGTGGTAGGCCTCTGAGACGAACCCTAGATCGTCGCCACGGCGACGCTCTAGGCAACGACACTCTTTGTAGGCCCTCAGAGACGAACTCCTAGATCGTCGCCAGGAGACGCTCTAGGCGTCGACACTGGGCGGTAGGCCCTCTGAGCGAACTCCTAGATCGTCGCCAGGAGACGCCTAGGCATCCGACACTCTGTGGTAGGCCCCTGAGGTGACTGCTAGATCGTCGCCATCGAAGGCGGCTCTAGCCGTCGCGACTCGTGGTAAGCCTTCTGACAAATGGAGTCCTAGAATCGTCGCCATGGAGACGCTCTAGCTATTCGCCTCTGAGGGCCGCCCTTTGAGATCGAGGAGCTCCCTTGCGCCCTCCTGTGTCCCTCCTGTGAGGGATGAGCCCATGAGGGAAATAAAAGATCAATATAAGATTAAATATAATGAAATAAAATACAAAAAACTAGAATAAATAGAATAAAAGTGTAAATAAGAATAAGAATCAATAAAATAAAGTTACAATAAAGTTTCTAATTGTCAGATCTTGTGGGGTATATAAACATCTTTCATTGTTCTGTTGTTTGTAAATTTTTTAAACAATGTTCATCTCCTCGTTCCCCTGAGCCACTTTTACACTAAGTACTATAACCTATCTAATTCCCTATCCCGTCATACCTACTAACGGTTACAACTACCCTTCCTTTTACACTCCAACCCTCTCACCTCTGATGTATACCCCATCCCTAAACATCTACGTCTCACATCAACTTTCTACTCACTTCCTATCCATCGCCCTCTCACCTATCCCCTATCCCCTACGTGGCGCATCCCCGCATCATCAAATATAATGATCGACCTCTCCCTTCTCCCTCCCTTTCGGCCTCCCCAGAGGTCCCTCCCTCGCTCCACTCTTCCTGTCCCCTCCCATTTCGCCTCCCCCACCTCTCCCTATCGGTCTACCCGCTCCCTCCCCTATTCACATCTCGCCTCCCCTTGCGCCTCCAGCCTATCCCCCTCTCCTCTCTCCCCTGTTCCCTCTCACCATCCCCGGTCGCCTACCCGCCATCTCCCCTCTACTTATAACTCCCCTCTGCCCTAACCTTTCGCCCTCCCCCACTCTCCCCTTCCTCCCTCCCCCATCAACCTCTCCCTTCCCCTTATCGCGTCCCACACCTCATCACACTCCTCTGCTCTATCCCCTCTCACCTCCAGTACTCCCCTTGCCCCATCTGTCTTCGCTGGCCGTTATGTGCCTTTTTTTTTCCTGTTGCCTCTCTTGTGCTGGGTTGCCCCCCTGTTTTTCTCTTGCGGGGCCGGGTTGGGGTTTGGGCGCTTTTCCCTTGTGCTTTTTCTCCTAGTTTGCCGTTTCTATCGCCTGTTTGCAATGTGCTTTGCTTCTTTTTTGCCCCCGTGGCTCCCCCCTCACTCGTCTCTTGCCTTCGCATGGACCTTTGTGGAGTTCCGTTCCACCCCCCGGGTGCCCCGGTCTCCCAGCCGCTCGGCGATTCCTCCTCGATGCGTTTGCTGGGTCTTTCCTACTTTTCTGTGCTCGAATATCCCACCTGGCAGCCCGCGTTTTTGGCGTCGCCGGACGAGCGTCCCTCCCTTGTCTCGGGTGCTAGGTCGCCCAGTAATGGCAGCAGCGCGGTTGAGGCTTGCCTTCCTAGTCAAGGATTCATGTATTCTTGCCTAACGTTTTGGGACGACAACTCCCATCAGCCCCAGCATGACAAGAACGGGATGATAGAATGAGAATGGGATGGAAATGCTTTTTGGCAACTGTTTCTTAACTGGTAGGAAATGGGTCAGGAGGCCCTAGCAATCATGGGAAATGTCCAGAGGGCCTTGGCCCTTATCTTGTGGGCCTAGTTGACGTGCCCAGGAACGGCTGCAATGGTGCAAGGAGTACTTTGGTCATGCTTGCTTTATTAGAACTATAGCTCCCAAAGGAAGCAGGAAAGCCATTTGCAGGGGTGCCGTGGCTGAAGCCCCATTGGCAGCCCAAAGGCAGCCATTTTGTGAGGGGAAATCGGCAAGGCGCTATTGAGAGCTCTTGAGAAGCCTCCTGCCAGGCAGGAAGGGCGGCGAATAGAAGCTTGTTGCGGGCAGAAGGAAGAAAAAGGCGGGCTTCCCTTCG
>NC_056530.1:25264454-25267911 GCF_019175285.1 Sceloporus undulatus
AAATAAATGTGGCCTCTAGCAACCGAAGAGTAAATAAAATAAATGTTACACCCATCAAGTAAGTTATAAATACAATAAATAAATTGCACCCACAAACTATGTAGATAAGTAAAATCAACATTGCACCTACTAACTAGGTAAATAATAGAGATTGCAACCACCAACTAAGTAAATAACTTTTATTTTACTATTAACTCCTTGAGTGTGTAGCATTTATTTTATTCATTCTTTACTTAGTTTGTGGGCCAACCTTTATTTTATTCTTTACTTAAATGGTTCGTGTCACATTTGTTTTAATATTTACTTACTGGTGAGTATAATTTTTATTTAATTTGTTATTTCTATAGTTGATGGGTGCAAAATTTATTGCATGTATTATTTCCTTAGATGCTATGAGCAACATTTTGATTAATATTTACTATGTTTTTGGGTGCAACATTTATTTCAGTTATTTTTTTTTATTTGGCATTTCGTTTAATTTTATATTTTGATTCTTGTATTTGATTCTATACATTATTTATTTTCTATTTATTTATTGCATATTTTATATTATTATTATTATTATTATTATTATTATTATTATTATTTCATATCCTTTCATTTCGGGGTGTAATTCCTCAGTGCAGACACCGGAGGGCACGGGGGAGCTCCTCGGCCCTCTGGGAAGCCCTTTACTTCCAATGGCTGCCGCTCCTTCCCTTAATCCTCACGTTCCTCCATTCGACAGAGTGATTTCCCTTCAGGATGCAATGCCTAAGTGCGGACACAGGAGGGCGAGAGAGAGCAAGAAACGAGGCTCTGCCTCCCAGTGACGTCACAAATACTAGAGAATTCAAGGAGACCCAGACACAGACGCAGCCCCTTACCCAACAATGGCGCATGAGGCTAAAAGGCCGCCTTTGCAGTCTTACACGGGGAGTTCGATCCCGGCTTGGTCTCTTACAAAAATAAACCTGCTTAGAAAAGAGGAACTTTACTTGTTTAAAAATACTTTTTTTAATTTTATTTTTTAAATTATTTTATTTTAATTTAATTTTTTACACTTCTTATATTTTTGTATTTTTTAATTTATTTAATTTTTAATTTTTTGTTTAATTTTATTATTATTTTTTTATTTTATTAAGACATCAACAAGACAATACAAATGGAAACAAACACATACACATACATTATACAATATACATACATTAAAACAATACAATACATCACAGAATTGAGATTATTCAATACTTATTTGAATCATATAAAGAATACTTCCGAATCTTCGATGTTAACTTTTTGTTTCATTTTAATTTAATTTTATTTAAATTTCACCTGTTAATTTTTTTAATTAAATTTATTTTTATACTTTATTTAAGTTTTTCAAACTGCATAATACACCAAAATAATAAACCATAATAATAATAACATAAAAAAATTAATAAATCTGAACTAAAAGAAAATAAAACATGCAAGAAAATACTTCTTTTCAAATTAAACTTTTTTCACCATTTATTTCATTTATATTTTAAATCAACTTTCTGTATTCTAGCCTTATATTACATTTAATATCCCTGCCCCTGACCCTCACTAATTTAATTTATGTTTTATATTATGACATTAGATATTAAATTTTAAAAAAGAATTAATAATTTTACTTGCATTGTTTTATATATTTTTTAATTTTCTCTTCTATTTTACTGTATTTTCCCTTTATTAACAATATTTTAATTTTTAGATACTCATATTTTATATTTTATATCACCCTTATAATTATACAATAAAATGAAATAACAATGAAAAAATATTTTAAAAGGGTTAAAAATTAAATGACATAATATAAATATTATACATACATACATATATATATATATATATATATATATTATGTATTATATATAATATATATAATATTTAAATATAATATTTATAAATTATGTATGTATATATATATATGTAATATTTATATTGTATGTCTAATATATATATATACACACACAATATATATATAATATTTATATATTACGTATTATATATATAAATTATATAAACATTATTTCTATTTAATGTGTATATAATAATAATAATAATAATAATAGTAATAATAATAAATCTTTATTTTTAAACCGCTTTTCCTTGAAGATCAAAGCGGTTCATAGGCGAATACAGATGCAAATACATCGTATTACAGCATAATATACAATAAAAACATTCCACTAAAAACATCACAGAAAAACTTCCTATAAAAACATATTAAACACTCTCAATTTCACATCTTACAATCTCATAATTAAATTAACATCACAGATACTCATAACTTTGGAGGATGGTAGGGTAGGAGGATAATTATCTCTATGAAGGATCAGGGGGATATGCCAAGCGGAATAAGAGAGTCTTCAACGCTTTCTTAAAGGCTTCCAAGGAACAGCTGAGTCGGGTCTCCTCAGGGAGTCCATTCCAACAACCAGGAGCAGCAGATGTAAATCTTTGTTGGTGACTTGCAGACAATCTCACCCTAGGATCTTCCAATAGATATTTGCCTGTTCTTCTGAAAATGTGGGGCAGATTATGTAGGGAGAGGCGCTCGCTCAAGTAACTCAGGCCCAAGCCATATACGGCTAATTGGCAGCCAGGGAAGGGCTTTTAATACTGGGGTTATATGATCTGCTCTTGGGGTCCCAGTGACTAATCTGGCTGCAGCATTTTGAACTAATTGAAGCTTCTGAACATGTTACAAAGGTAGCCCCATGTAGAGCGCATTACACAAATCCAAGCGAGAGGTTAGCAGTGCATGTGCTACTGTTTCAAGGTCCTTTCGGTCCAGGCAGGGACGCCGCTGGCGTATCAGCCGAAGCTGGTACCAAGCACTCCTGGCCATTGCATCCACTTGAGATGATCACTGTAGGGATTAATCCAGGAGTACTCCCAAACGGCAGACTTTGACCTTTAGGGAAAGTGTGACCCCATCCAAGACTGGATGGCAAATTTCCCTGCCTGGCCTTGGGCCACCTATCATGAGTACCTCTGTTTTCTCTGGATTCATCTTGAGTTTGTTTTCCCTCACCCAGCCCATTACTGACTCCAGGCAAGCATCCAGAGGAGAGATGCCATCCTTGGTCACTGCATCAGTGGCTCTGGCTCTGTCTGTCTGTCTGTCTGTATCTGACTGTATCTGGTTCTGCCTCTGTCTGGCTCTATCTTGCTCTGGCTCTGGGGGCTCCGTGTGGCTCTGGCTCTATCTGAATCTAGCTCTGTTTCGCTCTGTTTGGACACCCTCCCTGCTTTCCCCTGGCTGCCGGGGAACGTGGGAACATAGCAAGATGTGGAACCAGACCCCCTCCCTTCTGGGTCTGGTTTTGTGTGGCTCTATCTGGCTCTGCCTGACTCTAGCTCTGTTTGGCTCTGGCTCTCGCTGGCTCTGTCTGGCTCTATCTGGCTCTATCTGGCTCTAACTGGCTCTGTCTGGCTCTATCTGGCT
>NC_056530.1:25269674-25296604 GCF_019175285.1 Sceloporus undulatus
GTCGGCTATATCTGGCTAGCTCTGTCTGGATTGCTCTATCTGGCTCATCCGGCTCGGGGCTTTATTAGGATCTGTTTTGTCTGTTGGCTTATCTGCTTGTCCGGCTCCTATATGGCTATCGTCTGGCTTCTATCGGGCTCTGTCTGGATCTATCTCGGCTTTTGTTTGATCTATTGGCTCGTCTGGTCTATTTTGCTTGTATGGATCTATCTCTGTTCTGGTTTATATGGCTTGTCTGTTATCTGGTATGTCTGTCTATGTGGCTCTGTTGGCTCTATCTGGTATTTATGGGCTCTATGGGTTTGTATGGATATATATCGTCTGCGCCTATATATGGCTCTGCTCTGGACTATCTCTGCTAAGGATATGTATGGCTCGTCGGCTCTGTCTGGCTCTAGCTCCTGTCTGGCTCGGTCTGGCTCTAGGCTCGTCTGGATCTGTCTGGCCTCGGAGCGGTCGGCCTGGCTGCTGGCCTATCTGGCCATCCTGGCTCGTGGCCGCTGGCCTGTGGCCTCGGGTCTGGCTCTTCGGTCTGTCGGCTCTATCTGGCTCTGTTGGCCCCTGCTGTCTGGCTCCTGTCTGGCTCCTCTGGCGGGCTGCTATGGCTAGTCGGGCTCTGTCGGCTCTGTCTGGCTCTGTCTGGCTCTATCCCTGGCTCTGCTGTGGCTCTGTCTGGCTCTAGGATCGTGGCTCTGTCTGGCTATATATGCTCTATTATGGCTTATCTGTCGTCTGGATATGTTCGGATATTCGGCTTTTTGGCTATATATGGATTGTTGGACGAGGGCTATGTTGTGCTCGTCTGGATCTATCTTGTCGGCTCATATGGCTATGTCTGGTCTATGTCTGGTATATATGGATAGTCGGTATGTATGGATTGTTGGATCTATTGGATCTATTGCTATGTTGGATCTTCTGGATATGTTGGAATCTTATTGGATATGTCTGGATCTGTTTATGGATCTGTTTGTTTAATTGGATATGTAGGCTATGTTGGCTTGTATGATCTATATGGATATGTCTGATATATATGGATATGTATGGATTCGATTGGATAGGTCTTGCTCTATATGGCTTATTGATTATGTTGGCTATATTGGGATCTGTATGGATAGTATGGATTCTATATGGCTATATAGTCTATATGGAATGATGTGGCTGTTGGGCTCTGTCTGTCTCTGTCTGGCTTCTTGCTCTGTTGGCTCTGTTCGGTGTCTGGCTTCTTCTGGCTCTAGCTTCATTTATCTACCGCTTCATCCCACCTAAGCAGTGTCCAAGCGGTTTACAACCGTAAGCTAATTGCCCCCAACAGTCTGGGGACTCATTTTAGCTCTCTCCTTGGAAGGATGCAAGCCTGAGTCGAGCTTGATCCCCTTTGCTGGTCTTGAACTCACAGCCTTGTGGTTTTTGAGTGAGTGGCTGCAGGACAGGCAGCATTGAACCCCTGCGCCACCAGGACTTCCTAAACAATAGACTGCTAATAAGAGTATTGAGCAACCATGTTCTGTAATTCTTTCAAGGCATAACTATATCCCCTATTTAGTGTTTACTTCTTTTTATGTGCGATCTTATTTTATATTTGATCGGCCATTTCCTCTCCAAGCCTCAGATGAAAGGGAAATATAAACAAAACTGTTCCCCTCCGGGAAGCTTCTTAGAGTGACCAGCCGAAAATAGGAAAGTCAGAGTCCGAAGTGTGGTCCAAACTAAGCACAAGTTTATTTCACTGGTCGGGGCTGGCAGCTCACCAAGAAGGTGAATCCAAAACTGCCGCCGCGCGATTCTTTGTCGTCTTACGTCCTTATACTTTTTCTCTACCTATCTGTGTCCTAAAAGCAAGAACAGCCCGCTACCGAATCAGGCACTTCCTACCTAGCCATCAGGTAATCAAACACTGAACAGTTTGAAACAGGGTTCAAAAGTTAATGAGCTAAGCTTTGAAGTTGCTAACAAGGTTACTTCAGCAATTGCTTTGCAAAGGAAGCTAATTAGCGAATAGTTTTGTAGTTAGGCAAGCTACAGGAACTGAGAGGGCAGTGTGTGTGTGTACTATAGTCACACACAGGAAAAAAGAGTGGGGGCCATCATAGCCCATGTCCTTTTACTCTCTAGCTCAGTACTTCTCAAATAGTGGGGTGGGCCCCCCAGGGGGGGCACGAGGCTCCGTAAAGGGGGGTGCGAGGCTCAGGATACAGTGTTATGCAGAGGTGTACTTATAACAATTTTATAGACAAATGATACTGTTTAGAGTCGCGCGGGGGGCGCGAAATGTTTTCTTCTTCCAAGGGGGGGGGGCATGACAGAAAATAATTGAGAAGCACTGCTGTAGCTCATTCTATGAGTCTACTCTCCTGTTTCCTTCTGTGGTCCGTTAACCTCTAGCCTTGAAGCAAGTGGGTGACAGAAGCATAGCCATTTCATATTTATCAACTTCAAACCTCTCATGGAGAGATATGCACCTCTTCTAAAACATCTAACCACCCTCTCTCTCTGACACTTCTCCAGTGACTTATCCCGGGGCAAGAGGGTCCATTTGTCGATTTCTATGCGTTGGGGCTGTCCCTGCCAATGTCAAGCCAAGGCTTCCAGGGCCGGCATCCATCGTTTCTTGTGGGGTTTTCGCACCATGAGGCCATGTTCTGGGAGAGTCTATTCCTGGCGTTTCGCAAGCAGCGTCTGTGGCTGCTGCCATCTTGAGATGAACCCGTTCCTCCTCACAGATGCTGCTGGTGAAATGCCAGGAACAAACTCTTCCAGAACTTGGCCTCACAGCGCGACCCCCTCCCCCCAAAATATTAGGTTCTGACCAGCTCCCTGTCAGAGATTTGGCCGATGAAGACCCTGCTGCTGCGCCTTATTCACAAGCGTGCGCTAAGGACCGAGAGGAAGGGATGTTCTGTGGAGGAGCGGGCCTTTGTGTCCTCTCTCTCTCTCTCTCTCTCTCTCTCTCTTTCTGTCAGGGAAGGCCAGGCAAATAGGCCTCAGGCCCCTTTCCTCTGCCACGGTTCCTGAGGTGAAATGGCAGTGGAGCTCCTTCTCTGCCTAAGTCTCTGTTTGAAGAAAGTCTGTCACAGCCGTTATTATAGTGAAAGAAAGTTCTCTTATGAAGCGGTGTCTTCATTTACAAGGGAAGAGACAGGGTTGCACCATAATAAGGCTGACTGCTGAGGGAATTAAAACCAGCAGCCTCTCCTCAGAGGGCTTCATGGTTTCCAGACCATTTTAGGGGCGTTCCCACTTGTGATTTAAAACGGATTTAAATACAGCGGTTCGGTTTAAAGCGCTTCCAAATACAGCGAGTCTTATCCCGCTTTTCAAATCGCTTTATTTGTATCGTTCCCATTTACGTAACGTAAGTTATGAGTTTGCTGAGGCCCCAGAGCTCTCTGGCAGAGAAGGCTCAATGTCTCAGGACACTACAGTTCCCAGAATTCCATAGCACTGAGCCAGGACAGTTAAAGAAGAGTCAAACCGGATTATATCCCCAGTGTGGATGCAACCTAAGAGAAGGCAACTGGTATAAAGGGAAGGAGAGATGTAGATGAAATAGAGGAGGAGAATGACAGGCGGATAGATATAGATGTGGCTGAAACTGAAGGGGGCTCTGACACAGAGGATCCCTTTGAATTTGGCTGCCAGGGAGGAAGATAGGTGAGGCTACCATTCACCTGAAAGTGGGACCAGGAAGCGGCCCCCTTCTCCACCACAGAAGGGCACAGGTTCAGGATGCGTCCAGAGCCCCACTGAGCGTGTGCAAGGGTCCCAATTCGAAGTGTTGAATCTGCATGGTATACACTGGTGTGGTAATGCAATGTGCACTCACTCCGCTTTGCCTGAATCCGCATCACCTGACTTGCCTTGGATTCGATTCCCCCTCAGTTCAGAGGGGCAACGGAAGGGCAACCAGGTGTGATAAAACAGTCATGTTATAACATCAATTCGCATCGTCTGACCCGCAGTCACCCTGAATCTGAGCTCCAAATATCAAGGTGTGATAAGGGCCTATGAAAGAACCCCAAAAGGGCCATACAGCCCAACCTCATTCTGTCATGAAGGAAGACACCATGAAAACACCTCTGACAGACAGCCATCCATCTGCAGTGCAGTGGAGTCTCCTTCCTTGGAGGTCTTCAAGCAGAGGCTGGATGGCCATCTGTCAATGGCGGTGCTTTGATTGTGATGTCCTGCATGGCAGGAGAAGGGGCTTGGACCAGATCAGGGCCCTTCTGGGGGTCTCTTCCAACTCTATGGTTCTATGAAATCCCAACAGCGTATTATTTATTATAAGACTTTGAATCGGTAACTATTTAAAAATAATTATAAATAAAAATCTTGTCTCTTGAGGGCTTTGAAAACTTTGGGTTTTCTTGAGATACTGCAGTTTTTCCCAGAATCCCCTGCAGCAGCCATGCCATGATTGTGGAGCAGGGGATTCTGGGAAACACCGGAGTGGCCGAAAGTTAGTTTTCCCTGATCTCTAAGCGAGGAAACCTTTCAAGACTGGGCCTCTCTGCTTCTATACACTTTAGTCTTATCTATTTATATGTGTATATTTGTGTGTCTGTGTGCATATATATATGTGTGTGTGTGTGTATAATAAAGATAGAACAAAGTGTATAAAGTACAGAGTTTGTGTGAATGTTTATGTGCTATATACACACACACATACATATATACATATAGACTAAGCATGGAATAAATTGTATAAAGCACTGTATAGGGGCAGACTGTGTGTGTGTGTGTGTGTATAGTACTTTTATAAACCTCAATGTAGACACAGATGTCTCTCTCTCTCTCTAATCTGGTTTTGAGCCCATTTTCTGGACGGGGCTTTTCTGGGCCTCGAAAGATGTGAGTTGGTGGATCTCCTCCAGCAGATCGTTCCAGATTTTTGGAGCGGCAGCAGCAAAGGTCCTCTGGGAGGTAGTTACTAGTCTAGTTCTCTGTGACTGTAGTAGGTTCTTCCCTGAGGACCTGAGAGTGCAGCAGGAAGGGTTATATGGGAGGAGGCCTTCCCTCAGGTAAGCTGGACCCAGGCATGCAGGGCTTTATAGGTAATGACCAACACCTGATACTGTGCCTGGAAGCTAATAGGCAGCCAGTGAAGGGATTTTAAGATAAGTGTGATAGAATTAGACTTAGAACTCCCAGTCACCAATCTGGCTGCCATGTTTTGGACCAGTTGCAGCTTCTGAATGTGGCATAAGGGTTGCCCCATGTAGAGCGCATTGCGGAAATCGAGACGAGAGGTGACCAGTGAGTGTACAGCCGTTTCTAGGTTTTCCTGTTCCAGGAAGGGTCATAGCTGGTGAATCAGCCGAAGCTGATAACAGGCACTCCTGGCCGTCGCATCCACCTGAGAGGACAGCTGAAGCGATGAGTCCAGGAGCACCCCCAAGCTATGGACACAGTCATTTAGGGGAAGTCTGACCCCATTCACAACTGGAGAGCTTATCACCATTCCCGGATTGGGATTGCCTATAGCGAGTACCGCCGTTTTATTTCAATTCAGTTTAAGTCTATTTTCCCTCATCCAATCCATTACAGTACTGACCTCAGACAGTCATTCAGAGGAGAGATGCCATCCTTGGTCCCTGAAGCAGTTCGAGACATGGAGAAACAAATTTGGGTGTCTTCAGCATACTGATAACACCCCGCCCTATGTCTCCGGATGATCTCACCCAGCGGCTTCATGTAAATGTTGAAGAGCATAGGCGACAGTATCACACCCCGAGGGACACCCGATCTGAGCTGTCGCCAAGTGACACCATCTGGAACCTTCCTGAGAGATAGGACCGGAACCACTGCAAAGCAGTGCCCCCGATTCCCAACCCCCTCAGGCATTCCAGAAGGATGCCATGGTCGATGGTATCAAAGGCCACTGAGAGGTCCAAGAGCGCCAACACGGCCACACTTCCCCCGTCGATGCCCAGATGGAGATCATCAACCAAGGCGACCAGGGCAGTCTCCACTCCGCATCCTGACCTGAAGCCAGTTTGAAATGGATCAAGATAATCGGTGTCATCCAAGACTGGTTGGAGCTGGTTGGCAAGGGCCCTCTCAATCACCTTACCCAAAAATGGTAGAAGGGATACCGGCCGATAATTGGATCTTTCTAGGGAGTCAAGGGAAGGCCTTTTAAGAATTGGTTTAACAACAGCCAGTTTAGTGGAAAACAGTCTTCTCTGAGTCCTAGTGGCCTCCCCTCCCTGGATGGCCAGCCATGAAGGGCAGGGGTCAAGAGGGCAAGGGGTCTTTTTGACCTTTCCAAGCAGCTTGTCTACATCATCGGTACTCAGAGACTGAAATTGATCCAACTGAACCTCATTAATGGAGTCGCTGGAGACCTCGCTTGTTGTTTCTATGCTAAGGCTGGTGTCTAAGTCGGCCCTTATCCGAGAGATGTTATCTGCACAAAAGTCATTGAAAGAGTCACAGGAGGCCTCCGTGGGTTGGAGTAACGGGTTCGAGGTGGAAGGAGTCTGAGTTAAGTTCTTAACCACCTTGGAAAGCTCTGCTGGACGCTTGGGAGCAATTGTTAAATAAATTCGGACTTCGAAAGCAACGGAGAAGGAGACTGACCACCATCATCCCCAGGAGATGGCACTCAAAATGGTGACCCATCCAGGGTGGGGGGGGCATGGCTTTAACCACTGAACTCTGATGGAATTAACAGCCCTTGGTCTTTTTGGGAGCCCCCAGGGGGCTTCCCTTCTCTGGGTTGGGGCCACACTGGCAGCCAAGGCTCCTTTCTGGAAATCCCCATCATCCGCCAGCAGGGCCAGGGCTATTTGGGTTGGTCAGGGATGGTGTGAATGGTAGCCCCCCAGAATTAAGAAGCACTCCCATTCCCACCATCCCCTTTGGCCCCCTTCGCCCTCAAGCTCTGAAACTCCCCAGCATCCTCGAGGCCTCCAGGGACGATGGGAATCGTAGTCCAAAGGGCACTCGCCATCCATCTGTCCAGCGGGAGGAAAGGAAACGGAGAACAACGGCAACATAAACAGGGTTGTGCTTTCTGTGTGTGTCTCTCTCTCTGCGTAGATTCAAGACTGTCTCCTCCGAATCCCAGGCCCAGGGTCTCCCCGGATTTGGTTCATGGATGCTCTCAAGTCCCATTAAATAGAATGACAGACAAAATGGAAGACCAAGGATTGGTATTTGACATTTATAGTGTTTTTGAACGTTTTATAATATATAATTATAAATTTAAAAAACCTAATATTAAATTTAAAAATGATGAAAATTGAAAGCAACAAAAAAACCGAAATGTAAAATTTATTTATTTATTTTAAATGTTTTTTAAATTTTCTTCCGCTGTTTCTACTGTTTAATTTTTGTCTCTTTTCCTCTTCCCTTTCAATTAAATACGAATCTTTCTCAAAGGGTTTTCAACTGAAATGATAAAATAGAATGAAATTAGAGAAAGAAAAATTTTAAAGGAATAAAAGTGAAATGAAATCAAATAAAAAATACAGAAATAAAAATAGCTAAGAATTAAAACAAAGTGAAACCTGAGAAATAAGTTAATAATAATAATAATAATTAAAAATACTGAGGATTGAAAGTAACAAAAAATAAAATGTCAATTATAAGCTTTAAAAATGCAAAACAACTTCTTTGAAGACGAAAAATGTTTTTTAAAAAGGCTGTAGCCTCGCCATGGAGCCGCTCTAGGCGTCCGCCTCTCTGTGGTAGGCCCTCTGAGACGAACTCCTAGATCGTCGCCATGGGGATGCTCTAGCCTTGCGCGTCTCTGTGGTAGGCCCTGTGAAACGAATTCCTAGAGCGCCTCCTTGGCGACGATCTAGCAATTCGTCTCAGAGGGTATATCACGGAATCGCGCAGGGCTAGAGCGTCTCCATGGCGACGCTCTAGAAAACCATTTTAGAGGGCCAGCCCTGAGAGCGAGGATGACTAGAGCGTCCGCCTGGTGACATTCTAGGAGTTCATCTTAGAGGGCCAACCACAGAGTCGAGAAAGGGTAGGGCGTCACAAAGATACGTTCTAGGAATTGCGCCTTGGAGGGCCGGCCGAGAGCTAGAGAGTCGCGTTAGTCCAGCCCGTTTCTCCCTCCCCCGGAAACATGAACCGCCGCCAGAGTACCGCGTCTTCGCAGGGGACCAAAGTCCTTCCCGTTCTTCCGTCCCCCGGAAACATGGGCGCTGCGAAATGGTGGGCCTTTCTAGAGAGAGCTACTCGCTGCTGCTCCAGGAGGACAAAGGAAAGCGGCTCTTGGGAGGCGTAGGGAGCAGCGGGGGAGGGCCGGCCCTCCGAGTCGGAGGCCCACAGCGTCGCACCGGGAATGACGGATGCTTTAGGAAAGGCCCCGCCCCCTCTCTCGCCACACCCACGCCGCCTCCTGACGTCACCACGCCCCTCCCTTCGACCGGAAGGAAGGCAGGAAGGGCCACAAGGAAATGGCGGCTTTGGCTTGGGCTCCGGGGGGCCTCCTCCTCCTCCTCCTCCCGGCCCTCGCCCTCTGCGTGGCGGCGGCGGCAGAGAACGGTGAGGCGGGTCCGGGGCCCGGGCTTCCCCTCCTTCCCTTCCCTCCCGGGGCCCCTGCTCTTTCCCTTCCCTCCGGACTAAGGCTCCTCCGCGGGGCAGGCCTTCCTGGGGCTCAGCCTCGGAGAGGCCGGGGCTTGGGCCTAGGCTGGCAGCTCCCCCCCCCCCTCCTCCTCCTCGGGGGCCTCCAGGCGCCCCTTCTCTTTCTTTGCCCGGAGGCCTCCCTTTCCCACTTTGGGAAGCGCTGCTCTAAATGGAGAATGGCTTTGACGCTGCGTTCCATAAGAATGTCTGTCTGTCTGTCCTTTCTCCATGCAGAGACCAGCGAAGGCCTCCCCTCGGAGCCTGCGCCAGGGACCCTTCCTCCCTCGCCCTCCGTCTCTCCCTCGGACGCAGCAGAGGGTGGCCCTCCTCCTTCTTCCCCGAAAGCAGGCCTCCCTTTTGCCTCTGGGCCGAGCAGTGCGGCAGCGGCTCCTGAGCCTCCCTCCGCGGCGCCTGAGACGCCCAGCGCCAATCCGGAGACGGATATTGATGTCTCTGACGACACCGATGTTGACAGAGATGACGTTACGGACAAATACTTAATGGCTAGTTCCCCGCCGGCGCCAAAGGAAACAATAGAGGTGGATGAGTATGATGAGTTTGGGGTTCCCGATGACGACCCTCAGGACAATGACCCTCAGGATGACCTTCAAGACGACCCTCAGGGTGACCAAGGGGCCTCAAGGGCCGCAGGCGATCTGGAGGATGTGCGCAGCTTCCAAAGCAAGGAGCCCTTTGCCGACGAGACGAAGGACGCGGCCTCAGTCTCAGGGCTGGAGGAGGACAGCCATTTCTTTTTTCACCTCGTCGTTGTGGCCTTCTTAGTTGCCGTGGCTTACATCACGTATCACAACAAGCGGAAGGTAAGCTGGGCTCCTTGTCAGCCTCAGAGGTGTTCGGAGTTTGCTGAGATTGCAAGGTGGCATTTGCGCTCTCTTTCTCTACTTGCGCACGTCCTCACTTTGTATTCTTCTGGGTTCTTAAAGGTAAGGACTAGGCAGAGATAAATGCAGCGCATTACAAAATGCAAGTCTGTAAAACTTATAAAGTTCAGATTAGTTCTAACGTTTAATACTAAGATCATTGATCAAGCCCCTGGAGGCTCTTGAATCACTTGCGCATGGATGCAGTAGTTAACAGGGACTCGGCAGTCAGCCAGCCTCTCGAATGCGCTTTCGTTTGGTCCAGAGGTCCCATGGCTCTGTGGGTTTTGGCAGGCGATGGCCATAGTGGAGTAGGGGGCCCTGGATCTCTTTGAACAGGACAGTGGTGCGCTTCTAAGGTCACCCTGCACTGATGCTCACAGAACGACAGCCACTGACCTGCACTAGTGCCCACTTTCCTACACATCTTTTCAGTTCCTTTGCATAGGGATGCAGTGTACTCCCCTCTCCAGTGAGAGCTGTGCACAATGGGGGTCTTGCTGACACGCGTCTGGCATGCATCAGGCCCTGAATCCCATGTGTTACGGCTGCTGCTGCGGAAAGTGGACAGGAACTGGCTGGGCTGCTTTCCCTCCCAGGCCTTGGAGTGGCCCAAACCCTGGTTCCAGCATGTTTCCCAGCCTCCCTGAGCTGTTTCTTTTTTTTGGGGGGGAATCACAGGGGGCTGCATGGAGGGGCAGCACTAGGCCTTTCTGCTCCTGCCTTGGCTCTGAGCTCATGGTGCTGCCTCTATTTCTCCTGTGTCCTCTTCCCTGGCTCTTTCCGCTGGCAATTAAATCTTCTGGCAGTGAATGAAGACAAGCAATGGTCATGACATGCTGCGTGTTTGGAAAAGAAAGCCTACAATGCTCAGAAGTCTTTTATTACTCCTTGATGGCTCATCAGCACTTTGAATGGGAAGTAAATGCTTCCCTTATTGTAAGTGTTTTTGTCGCCAGGGTCCTCCTGAGTCACTCAATGTCCTTTTCTTCACAGATCGTCTTGTTGGTTCAGAGCAGAAGATGGCGAGATGGGCTTTGCTCCAGAACGGTTGGCTATCATCGCTTAGATCAAAATGTCAACGAGGCAATGCCTTCATTAAAAATGACTGATGACTATGTTTTTTAAGCACTGCGTGATCCCAGTTTGCCTGACTGTTAATTTTCTTTGCCTTGTTTTTGGAACATTGTCTGGGCGTTTGCCACAAGCAGTGAGCGCACAGCGGTTGTTGCTCTTGCCGCCTTCCCATTCTCTGAGCCACAGGCCCTTCAGGGCCTCCATCTGGGCCAGTATTTGGCAGCCTGGGCTGGTGGGATGCCTCCTTTCTGAGCCTCCCTGGTGAGCCATGGTCCTTTCACGCCAACCCCAGCCCTGCCATTTTCATTCCCTCCCTTGCCGCCTTGTCTTCTGCCTGGAGCAGTTGCCAATGCTGGCGTAGGGCACCCCCAAAGGATAATCAGTGCTCAAGGGCCGAGTGAAGCTGGTGCCAGTGTGGTGACTCCCCTTTGAGACCGTGCCTCTGGCCTGCTTTCCCCAGACAAACCCACTGGGACGAAGCTGGGCTCCTTCTGGCCAATGCAGAACAGTCATGCTAATCTCAGATGCTCAGTCTTTGCACAGACAGGCATCTCCAGAAATGTTTTCTTCCCAACTTGGGAATCTTCCCGTTTTCCTGCACATTTCACAAATATACCAGTGATTCTGGGTGAGATTTTCTGGGATGTTTTGTTTGCCTACGAAATAATATCTTTTAAAAACCCCAAATTGTGGTAAACTTTTTCAGGCCGGAAGCAAAGGTGCAAAACAAACAAACAGAATCTGCACTTGCTTTGCCATTTTTACTTGGGGCTGTCGAAGTATTATATATATGTTACAAATGTTGAATGCGTTCAGACTTTGGGAATGGATCTAATAGTGTCTTACGTTTCACCAAAGCAGATGGTGTCGGGATGGGGCCTCTCCCCTGCTCCAAAAAAGCTTGCTTCGGAGGGAGCTGGGGGAGCCTGAGGGGCTCCATTGGGGTCTGGCCAAGGCAGTTCGCCACCAGAATGGAATGACCCAGATGCCCGCCTTGGAGCCTGTAAATAATGAACCCAATGGATTGCTTTATAATCAAGTATTGCAGTATACTTGTCCCTCCCTATTCGCTAGGGTTAGGGGCACAAGACCCCCATGAATATGGAAGCATTGCAAATAACAAAAACACCATGTGTTTACCTAAGAAGACACCTCTCTAGGGAACCTCTGTGTCTTCCAGGGCAACTCTGTGGTCAACATCCGACAGACACTGACCACAGAACTGCAACAGAGGAGCTACAAAGGCCTAGGAATTTCTAGGCCTCTCAGTAAAACGTTTAGTTAAGGTTGACCATAGAGTTGCACTGGAGGACCTAGATATTCCTAGAGAGAACGTGTTGATCAAAGCCATGAATAATCCGATCTGCAAATAGGGAGGGATGAGCGTATTCCGAAAGCGCCCGGCCTCCTGGCATTGGAAGAGCTGCAGTGGCCAAGATGTTTCCTTCGAAGGTGCGTCCGCTCAGCCTTATGACTTCCTACAAGTCATATTCTCCCAAGTAAGAAAGTGGAGAATAGACAGAACCTTCTTTGCATTAATTTTTTAATCATATTTCAACTTGTATTACTTTAATAAGATTTTTCAAATAAACTGTACTGTTGTAATTGTAGCCTGAGTCGTATATTTCCCTCAAAGAGGGGACTTTTCTTGGTGGGGATCATACGAAGCAACAATTCAGAATTGCATTTGGCCAATTGCAGGGGAAACTACAGAGCCCTCGGCATCCTCTCTGCTTTGTCAGATGAACGGTGCAGCTTCTTCTTCTCCGTCTCCTCCTCCTCCTCCTTCTGGATCAGGAACAGCATCAGGTAACAGCTGCTTGAAGGTCTCGCAGCCATCGTCTTTAATGTATGGCTCTTCATTGCCCAAAAACATGGTCACTTCTAGCCTGCACTCCAGTTTCTACACAGAGGCAAAAGGGGAGACAGGAACGTTTGACGGGGCGATTCCTCAGACTGGCACATGGCACCAGCGGGGAAGAGGAACCCTTAAGTCACACACACACCCCAAGCGGGAAAGAACCAAGCCCCTTCCGTGCAGACGCACATCCCTGGGCCCTCGCCCCTGTATTGCCTCCTCCTCCCCCAAGGACTAAAATTGGGGCTCCTGCCCTTGCTCAGGCCAGCCGTGGAGACCTGGCAGCCAGGAAGCCAAGACAGCAGGAGATGCCCACGCCAGCAGTCTGCCACGTCTGCTGCGCTGGGTGGACACTTGTGCACATGCATCCACCTTGTTGGCATCTGTAGCGGGGGAAGCATCCCTCCCACCCCCAGCTGTCCATCCTTGCTTACCGGTGCGTCAGGGGCGACCTTGCAGTCCTTGGAGTCCCACTTTGCCTGGCCTTCGGGGCATTTGGCTTCCACCAGCACCACGTTCACATGGTAAGTGCGTCCGAACACAGTCTGGAAAGAGAGGTCCCTCTCACCACCGGGGGCCTTTCCTGGGCCTTGCTGGCCAGGGCAGCCCCCTCCATCCCTCTCTGGGCCATGGGCTGCCCTCAGCCCTAGCGAAGGCGGCTCAGTTCACCTACTCAGCCGCCCTCTTCCCCGCTTTGCTGCCTTACCTCCAGCATGATGTGCGTTGGCACCCCTGGCGCCCGGGAGTAGGTCGTGTTGTGCTTCTCGTTCAAGTGGTCCATGGCCATTTGCAGCACTTTCACAGCCTGGCGGTAGAGCATGGCTCCTTGCTTTGGCCACATGAGGCTGGCCAAGCGGGAGGCGGACATCGGGGACCGGAAGTTGACCCATCCTTGGGCCGGCTGCCCCAGGAGCAGCACCAGCAGCACTGGGAGGCCCCCCAAGGCCCAAAGGCAGTGGCAGCGGTGGCCCGGCTGGGAAAGCGCCATCTTCTCTGGAGCAGGAGGCGGTGTGGCAGCCGTGGCCCAGGCCCCTCTGATATAGGGAAGGAGCCCCTCCCCGCGGGGGCATGCCCCACCTGCCCATCTGCCAGCCTGGCAGGGAAAGCAGGGCCACAAGGTCCTCCTCCCGCGCCACTTTTGTCTCCGCAGGGAAAGGAACATGTGAAGGTCAGTGCGCTTTGGGACGGAGCGGGCTTCCTCCAGGCCCTTCCACTTGGGGCCAAACTGCACCCAGGGCACCTAGAAGGGCTGGGCAGAAGGAAGGGTCTCCCTGGCCCTCAGTCGCCAGGAGCCCTTAAAGCAAGCTCCCTCTGCGGCCGAATCTCCTCCTTTGAAGCAGGCCTTAAACAGGCGCAGCCCCTGCAGCCAAAGGCAGGAGAGGGTCTTCCGGGGAGGGGCCCCTGGGCGCCATGCCCTTCGAGGGGGGCTCTGCCAGGACCCTCCCCTGGCATCCCCTGGGCTTTTGGGGCAGCCCTGGCCCTTCCCTTCCTCCCTGGCGCCAAGGGCCCAAAGGGGCAGAGGCTGTCTGGGGCCAGAGGGAGCCCTGTGCCCCGGGGACTTCCTCCTCCTCCTCCGGCAGAAGCGCAGCCTCGAGGGTCTCTGGAGGCCGGGGGCCCTTCTGCTCTTGGCTCGGGCTCTCCATTGGCAGCAGCAGTAGCAGCAGCAATAGGCCTCCCTCCCTCCCTCTGCCCTCCCCGGAAGCGGCGCTGCTGCCAAAGAAAGCCTCCTGGGGAGGGAGCGCGGTCCAAGGTAAACCCTCCGAAAGGTCAGCCTCCGATCATGAGGCAGAAAGGGCGCCTCTATCTGCCCTCTTCACTGCCGCCTTTGTCTCGGGAACCCTTCCCTTGCTTCCGCCTCAAGGGAGCCTTTGTTATGATCCCGCAGGAAGGGCCTTTTCCCAGCCTGACTCAGCCGCCTGGCTGGCTCTCCCAGAGGGACTCAGCTCTCCGCCTCCTCCGGCCCTTCCGCTTCCTCGGAGGCTCCGCCGGAGAGAGCGCTCTCGGCCAGGAAGCCCCGGCGACCGGGGAGGGAGAGAGGCCAGCGGAGCCCCTCGCAACGCCACTGGCCCCGCCCCCTCCAGGCAGCCACTCCCACCCACCACCTTCCCGCGTCACGTGCCGGGGGCCTGACCCGGAAGGGGCTTCCATCTACCTCCCTTCCGGGCGGAGACTTCCGGGAGGCAGCGGTGGGGAGGCGGGGCCGCGGGAGCCGCCGCGCTGATTGGATGCTCAGGGCGGAAGGGGCTGGGGAGTCCTTTGGGGTCCCAGCGAACTCTCCGCTCGCTCTCTCTCTCTCTCTGGGGCCCAGAAGGCCAAGGAAGCCTGGGGCCCTTCCTCCGCCCTCCAAGGCCGCCTCCTCTGCCCAGGGCCCTGCCGCGCCCCTCGGGGCCACTGGGGAAATAAACCACGACGCCTCAGGCTCCTATCGGTCCAAGCGGGTCTCGCTTCGGATTCCAGGGTCTGCGCATCCTCCCCCATAAAAGCAATTGGTCCTTGGCGGAAAAGGGCGACCAGAGGCAGCCCTCTGCGGCGGGGGTTTCCCAGCTGCAAGACTCGCATCTTTTGGGGGAGGACGAGGCTTCTCCAGGGCTCCCTCCTCAGACCTGGCTCCAAAGGAAGGCTGCAGGCAGAGATCAAGAGAGGGCCCCAAGGCAGGAGGCTGAGCCAACATCCATCAACTGCCATCTGCCGGCCTGAGAGGGAGTTGGCCAGGCAAATCCAGCTCCATCAGGACTAGCCTGGAAGAAGGAAGAGCCCTCCCTCCAATCTCTCTGCCTTGGTCCAGGCCTCCGAGGGAGAGAAGAACCACTGGACCTCATCCCCTTTCCCTTCTCCTTTTGTGTCCTGTCTTTTAGATTGTCAGCCTGAGGGCAGGGAACTGTCTGGTTAAAAATAATATCATAAGCCGCCCTGAGAGCCATTAGGGCTGAAGGGAGAGGTATCAATACCTCAATCAATCAATCAATAAACATCCATACAAAGACAACAGGAGGCAGAGAGGCTGAGGCCGAGGCTGCTTTCATTTCACTTTGTCCCTTCGGTGGGCCCTGCTTTCACCCAGAAGTCTCTCTGACATGATCCCTGGGTCCCTCGGAGGCAGTCTGTCTTCCTCTGGCTCTGCCTGGCTCATTTCTCTCTCACAGGGAAACTGTTGCTCCGTGTCTTTGCTTTGCTCCCTCACCAGAGGAATGGGAGAAGGGGGTCCGCCACGTTCCCTTCCCCTCCCACTCTTGGTGAACAACCCTGTAAACAACACACAGTCGCTTTGTCCATCGCAAAAAGGAGGGAGGGTTTGCACTTGGTTCCACACACAGCGCAAGGCAGGCATCCCCGCCAGCCTGGCGTTTGGAACTGAAATGGAGAGCAAAGGGGAGATGAAAGAGGCTAGGAATTTGGGGATGGGAGGGCCTTTTCTCAAACCCCCCCCCCCCAGCATAAGGCTATGTAAAACATGAGATTATTGGGGGGGGGGGGCAAGAAAGGCAAAGAAGAGAAAAGGTGTGTGTTTGCAGGGAAGGGGTGCCAGGTAAGTGCAGCGAAACAAGACAAAGGGGGTGCGGAGGAGGAGGGTTGTTTGCCACGCTGGTCTCGCAGGCCCAGGAAGAGTGTGCGCGTGTGCGCGGGGGGGGGGGGGCAAGGCCACTGGGGAGGAGTGGGGGGCAGCGTTGGGCAAAGGTCCCTTCCCAGGCGGGTCCCTTCCCTCCAACCCTCCCTCCCTCCTGAGTGCCAGAGAGGGCAGGGTGGCTTCTGCCATGGGAAGAAGAGCCAACGCGTAGCTCCTCACCCCCTCCCTTGTGTAGGCTAGAGTTAAGGCAAGTGTGATGGTGGGGATGCTGGCCAGGGGCCAGGGAAGGTCCGCTGGTGTGGCAGAACCAATGGCACACAGGAGAAGAGAAGCCACGGCAACCCAAGGCAAGAGGCATCCGGGTGGCTCTCTCCATTGGGGGCAGCGGGCAGTTACTCAATCTCCAGGATGAGGTCGTCCCCCTCCAGGCTCATGTCCGCCTTGACGTGGATCTTCTTGACCGTCCCACTCAGCGGGGAGTTGACCACTGTCTCCATCTTCATGGCGCTCAGGACGCAGAGCGGCTGCCCTTTCTCTATGGCCTCCCCCTCCTTCACCTTGATGTCGATCACCTTCCCGGGCATCGGGGCCCCCACTTGGCCCTTGACGTCCTTCAGGGCTTTCGGGTGGAAGTGCATCTCCTGCAGCGGAGGAGGAGGAGGAGGGTGAGGGCTTGGGCAGTCCTTGTGTGTTTGTGTGGGGAGATGTCCACAGAGAGCTCCCGGGAATAAGAACCAGAGGAGCCTCCAGGGTCACAGGAAACCAGTCTCTCTCACGGAAGATGGAGGCAAACCACAGGTGCCCCTGCCCTGGCTTTCCTTTGGGGCCATGATGAGAAAAGGGGGCTGTGGTTAGAAACCAAACATAGGGTTCTGCAACACTTTATTAGAATCAGAAATAAGAATAATCAGAACGGAGGTGGGTTTTCAGGTGCTTCAGGATGGATGGAACGGAGTCCACACTTGTGTATCTCTTACCCTAAAGAAGGGTTCTGGAGAACTACAACGCTCACAGTTTTAGCAGCCCAATAAAGGTATTACTGAACTGTGTGGATCACACAGCAGACACCTTTTTGTGACTATGGGAAATCAGAAACAGGATTAGATGATGTGGACAAGAAGGGAAATTGTGCCTCCCTGCACCCAGCCAGGGTCAACACAACCCACACGAATGTTTAAGGATGGGGCCAGAGGCCCTATGTCACCCACTTAGTGGCAAATGCGTAACTGGGCATCCAGATCTCCCTTAACCAGTAGCAACTGTTCTGCTGGGAAGCCAGCCAATCTGTGGCAGGACAAGGAGCTGGACGTTGGTGGCTGAGGGGGGTCTGGAAACCTCACCCTGCTGCACCTCAATGGGAAGCACAACAGACCTCCATCGCTTGGAGCAGTCCCTGGACTTTAAGAGGGGTCTAGGAGCATTTGCAATCACAGCAATGGCACCCCAACCATGAATACTTAACTGAATCCAGCACAATTACAGATCTCTAACTGTCAATCACAAACCTGTCACTGCAATGCCAGCCAGGGTTTTAAAGTCTTGCTAATGACAAAATGAGAAGGAAGGAAGGAAGGAAGGAAGGAAGGAAGGAAGGAAGGAAGGGAGGGGTGAATTCCAGGACTGTCTAAATTAAGCAAAGCAGGTACAAAGTAAATGCAAACTATCTGCCGTCCCAATAGACAAGAGTGAAATGCAACCCCTCCCTTTCCTCCTGGCCCTCTATGGCTCTGTCCCCAGCGCACCCCTCCTTACCTTCATGGCTTTGGTGTCCTTGACCAGGATGGAGCGGAGCTGACCGTTGAGCTCAAAGAAGACTTCCCGCTGCCCGGCCCGGTTGAGGTCCCCCAGGGCCAGGGCCTTGATGTGGAGGGTCTTCCCGCGTTCCAGCTCCACCTGTGTGTTTTGGGGGACAGTCAGCTGCAGCAGGATCCCTTGCCCTGGGAGGCTCAGTGTCAGCCCCACTTGCGTGCTTTCGGATAGGGGGACTGCTGGGGACCCCCCCGACCCCTTCCAAGCCCACTTCACCTCAAACTCTTCTGCAATCTTGGGTCCCTCCAGGAAGAGGCGGGTATTGAGACATTCAACAGGCCCAAAGTTGGCTGTGAATTCCTTGAACTCGTGGAAGACTTTGGGGTACATGGCGGCCGAGAGGACGTCTTCAGAGGTGATCTCCTCGTGCTGCTCGTTCAGCTCCTCTTCCAGCTTTGCAAAGTCCAGCGGAGGCAGGGAGGCCCCTGGGCGGCCCTCGACCCGTGGAAGGTCCTTCAACACCTGGGGGGGAGAGGAGTCAGTGCCAGAGACCCCTCCCCAGTGCAGTGGGGAATGTGAATGGCGCCTGCCTACACAGCCAGGGGGGTCCCCTTCTCTGCGCTCAGGGCCTCTTGGGGTTGGTGTGCATGCATGTGCCCCAGTGGGCTTGCCAATGGTTCCTGTGCCAGCCCACCCCCCCCATTCCTAAGTAACCACTCACTCCCAATTCCTTTCCTGGCAGAGAAGGGGCTCTGCTGCGGCTTCCGAAGACTGAGACTCCCCCCACCACCCTCAATACAGTAGGCTGACTGGTCAAGTTTGGAGGTCGACTTGATTCACAGGGAACCTTCAACATTTCTCAGAGCTCTCCACAACCGCTTAAACCAAGAAGCATCCAACGTGATGGTTTTGAAAACTGTCAAAGGACTGCCTGAGTCCCATGGGGCCGGTGTTGGCAGAAGCCCCAAATCCAGTCGGCCACCAACCCCAGTTAAGTTAGCCACCACAGCTCCCACACTACGAGCCCATTACTCTGAACAGGGCATCCTTAGCCAGCTGAGGGCTGGGCTTGCAACCCCCTCCCCTGGCTGGTTGCCCCCATTTCCAAGGGCTGGCTACCTTAGACCGGAAGGGCTCTGGGAAGCCCCCGTAGGGGATGCCAATGTAGCCCTGCAGGAACTCCACCACTGAGACGGGGAAGGAAAGCTCGTCGGCCTGGGCCTCCACCTCCTCCCGGGTCAGGTTGTTCTGGACCATGAACTGAGCCAGATCGCCCACAATCTTTGAAGACGGCGTAACCTGCAAGGAAAGGAGGATGAGACAGCAGCTGAACGCAAACTAACCCCTCCACAAAGCATCCAGCCCTTTAGACAAGTTGAGCTGGCTGGCCAGTCAAGGACCACAGAGAAAAGGGGACCAGGCATTTGAAGCCCAGGCTGTGGAGCTGGCATATGCCCCCCAAGGCAAACGGCATACGCCAGATGGGGTGCCCCATAGAGGGAGCAAGGAGCAGCCAAAGTGGCTACCTAGGAAGGGGGCCGCCTGTCCTTATTGTGGGGAGGGGATCCATGCCTCAGTCACAAGGGAGGTCTCTGCCTTGCGCCTTCTGCAGAGCACAGAGCAGTTCGAGTGAGGCAGGATTCATGTCCGTGGGCAGCAGATAGCAGGGAACCACAAAGAGGCAGCCCTGGGCCCTTCTGGTCTTGAGGGTGTATATGTATCTTCCCCCTCCCCCAGAATGAGACCCCTGTCATAATTTGGAGATGCTGTCACACAACCCAGGACTAACAAAGTGTTTAGAGCGACCCAGAGGCACCGGGGGGGGGGGGGGGGGGGGGGGGGGGGGGGGTGGCGGCCCCCCTTTCGTGCCCTCCTCTTTAGGGCCCCCAGTGCAACCACTGTCTCTGAATGCCAAGGAGACCTCCTGTTGGGTGCCATGGACACACCTCTTTTGGCAAATGGCAAAATAAAGGGGCTGTGGGGAGATGGGACAACCCCCAAGGCCGCCCCCAAGCTCCATCCGCCTACCTTGATGAGGTCCCCGAGGAGCTTGTTGGCCTCCACATAGGCCTTCTTCACCTGCTTGAACTTGTTCCCCAGCCCCATGCTATGGGCCTGGAAGTGGAGGTTGGTGTACTGGCCCCCAGGGATCTCGTTCTCGTAGACGTCAGCGTTGCCGGACTTCATGGTGGCCGTGCAGTCGAAGGAAGCGTAGAGGCCCCTGGCCATCTCCCAGTACTCACTGTAGTCAAACACCTTCTCCATCTGGATGCCTGTGGCAGAGGACAGAGCAGCAGGTGGAAACGTCATCCTGTGAGCCCCTTGCCCCCTGGGAGGCAGAAGTCAGGAGCCACCCGCCACCAAATGCCATGTCTTCAGGGAGGTTCCCAGCTGAGAGTGGACTCAGAGTGTGTTTGATGCAGGAGTGCTGGTTCCTGCCCCCACTCTTGTATTTCTGTTTTGTCTTGTCCTTTCATGTAAATATTGGCCGGGGGGGGGAGGGGGGAGCATTGACAACAGAAATAAAGGTTTCTAAATCTCTTCCTCAAACTTCGGTAACAAAATACTTTCAGCCCTGGCCATCCTCAATGAAGACCAGGATGGTTCCACCACTAGAAGGCAGAATAAAAGACTTCCCAAACGGCAGAGTTCCCACATAAAAAGGCCATGGAGTGTCTTATTTGAGGGTCATGTTTATTTCAGCAGGCCTTTGACCCCTTCTGCTTTGGGGGGAGCAGTTTTCGGTTATGAAAGACACTCAGCACTCTTTGTTTAAAAAGGGGTTCAGATCATTCAACTGGAATAATCCTTGCAATGGCCAAAGTTGCAATTAAACACTGTTGGGTGGAGTGCAGAGATCCTGAACCAGCTCCTCTGCTCTTCTATCTGTGTGTCTCTCTCTGTGTTTATCTAGGTGCACATGCGTGTGCACATGTGAGGGATTGAGTTTTGGTCTGGTCTACCATTCTAGCAGCAAGAGGAGACTCCAGCTTCCATTATTGTTTTAATGACCTTCTCTGTGACACAAAGTAAAGTGTTTGTCTCTGCTAACTTGCAATCGAGTGAGTTAGGACATTTCTACTTGAGACGCTAGGATGGTTGCTGTAATTCTGAAAGAACACTGCCAGGGATTTTCGTGCAAGAGACCATTCATAGCCAGCTTCTCCTTCTTGGAGACTCCATGGGCTCCCAACTGTGTCCCCATGGTGCTTCTCCTGCTTCCCTTGCAGCCCAGTCTTGCCCACCTGCCTACCTCTGCCCTGTGCCACCCTTTTCTCCTCCACACCTGTGTCATGCTCAGTCCCGCGGGTGCAGGCCACCATGGCGCCCATGCTGGGTTGGGAGGTCATTCCAGACATGGCATCCACTGCCACGTCCACGATGTCAGCCCCAGCGGCAGCGCAGGCCAGCATGGAGGCCACACCGGCCCCGGAGGTGTCATGGGTATGGATGTGCAGAGGGACGTTGGGGAAGTGCTCCCGCAGGGCCCCCACCAGCATGGAAGAGGCCTGAGGCTTCAGGACACCCGCCATATCCTGCAAGAGAAAGCCGGGGAGGCTGAGGAGGAGTGAAAGGAGGGGGAGGCATGCCGGGAGGGCACAGAAAGAGGAGGAGAGTGGGAGGGCCTGCACAGACCATCGCAGCAGAAGCAATGGAGGGAGAAGCAGGGGAGCCACCTCCTCCCCCCCAGTTCTGTGGAACCCACCCCCTTCCAGACTGGAGCCCTGAGGATGAGAGAGGCTCATGTGCTTTGCACTATCACCACCTCTGGCATCTTGCACTGCTGAGCCAGGAGAGGTGGCACGGCTCTCAGTCTTGACCTTATTTGCTCCCCAAAATCAAGAAAGGAGAAAGTCACTGTGAGGAAGAGGGGCTGGAAGCCTTTCCTCTGGTGCACCACCACATCTGATAGATGTAGGGACATCTTGCGCATGCGCCCACACCCAGACCCACCCGCCTTCTTCCCCCATACCTTGATGGCCAGGATGTGGGTGCCGGCTTTGACCAGCTCCTCGGCCAGGTTGATGTAGTAGTCCAAGGTGTACTTGGTCCGGCTGGGGTCGGCCACATCCCCCGTGTAGGAGATGGCAGCTTCCACCACACCCCCCGCCTGCCCAGCCGCCTCCATTCCCAGCAGCATGTTGGGCAGGTAGTTGAGGGAGTCAAACACCCGGAATATGTCCATCCCATTCTCCTTGGCCACTTGGCAGAACCTGGGAGAGGAAGGTGGAGGGGTGAGAAGATGGCAGGATGATGGCAGGCATAGCTTTTCAGTATTTCTGAGATACAATGCAATATTTTTATTTATCCTCTGACTCTGGCTGCCTCCACCCACCAGTTCAACCAAATGTCCAAATGCCACCAGGGCCCCACTGAATCCATGGGGCTGGCCTCCCTGCTGAGTCACTGTTCCCCAGATGAGCCATGGGTCTGCTCTGGTGGGGACTGAAGCCTGAGCAGGAAAGGCTCAGCTGGCCTGGGCTTGGAGGGCTGGGGGCAGCAGGGTCCTTACTTGAAGACAGAGTTGTCTGGGTAGTTGGTGTAGCCGACGGCGTTGGCCCCCCGGAGAAGCATCTGGAAGGGGATGTTGGGGATCAAGTCACGGAGCTCCTGTAGCCGGCGCCAGGGACACTCGTAGAGGAAGCGCATGGCCACGTCAAAGGTGGCACCTGAGGTGGGGAGGGGGAGTGAGAGGCACAAGGTTGTGAGAGATTTTGGGTCACAGACTCACCAAGGGTGCCATGGTCTGGACAAGAACCAAGAAAAGAACCCAGAGCATGTGCAGAGTGCAACCTCTCCCTGCCCCAACTCACACTGCACCATACAAACTCCAGGACAATCCCAGGCTAGGAGCTAGAAGCTGCTTGGGGGCAGTTTACCAGACCCCTCTGGCCCATCAGCCAAACCCAGGATCCAGCAGAAGGGTGAAACTGGCCCCCAGTGGCTTACCAGAGTCATGGAGGAAGCTTGCTAGCTGCTGCAGTATGGAGTTGGTCAACGGGTAAGAACACCCCGCTCCTTGGAGCCGACCACAGAGCACAGACCCCACCTCACCTCTGAGCTTTCTAGCAGCCTGGCCCAAGGCCTCCCTCGCCCAGGATCAGGGGGTCTTCCAGGGGCCTCCCTTCTGGTGGATTCTGGCTGAGGGCTGACTTAGCAATCAGCCCAAGGAAGGCCACTAACTCTGTAGGAAGGGGGTCTTATGGGCTGGACCATTTGGCTTGCACCTGGATGCAAGAAGTGCCATCAAACTTGTGCAAAGTGCTGGGCAGAGAGGCTGCAATACTTTTGGCCAGCTGAGACGAGATGCTGTGGAGGACAGCCAGTTTGGCAGCCAGAGCCACCAGCCTTCCCTTTGCATGGCTCTAGAGTGGGATTTCTGGGCTTGCGCACAGAGCTGCCTTGGAGGAGGTGTCCAGACATTCACTTCTGAATCACATCAACAACTGAACCAATTCACACCCATAGCCTCTGAGGTCACCATTAGCCTTTTCCACTGCCACCTCCCCCAGAAAGAGCCTTTGCCTTGCCTTATTTTGCAACCAGAGATGGATCAGTGGGGAGGGGGCCAGGGGAAGGATATCGTGCCCTCCCCCCGACTCTTCTCCTCCTTCGCCAGCCACATGCCTAGCTTGACAGGAAAGGAGGCCAAGAGTGGGTATGCAAGCAAAGATGCCCAGCAACAGCCCTGACTCCCACTTTGCACCCAACTCTGATGATCCCACCCCATAAGCTTCCTTGCTCCCCTTCCTTGTATTTGATTCTTTCATAAAAGGGGTGATACTTTTATCTTGTTGCTGGCGGCTGGTTTGAGAGGGACCTGGCTTTTTTAGTCACTTTCCCCAGTTCTATAAAACATCAGGGACCCTGTAGAAACAATTGCCACAGCAGCAACAACTGCACATCTTAAAAACTCTGCCAAAGTTTGAATGTAAGCTGAACCTTCCGCTCAAGCTCAGGGGTGTTGCCCCTTCCTCGTCTCTCCTCACAGGAGGCTTCATCTTCTGCTGTAAGAGGAAAAGGGATGGCGCCTGGGGATGTGAGAGAGCCAGAGAGATTGTAGGCCAACCTAAGAGGGGATAGGGACCCCCAGCAGGTCCCCCTGACCTTCCTAATGACTAGAAGCCTCTTCAAGGAGGGCACTCACCTCCCCAATTCTCCATGCTGAAGAGGTTGCTGAAGTTGTGGGCCACGAAGGGTGCAATCTTCTTCAGGTCGTGGGTGCGAACGCGGGTGGCCAGCAGCGACTGGTGAGCATCTCGGAAGGTGGTGTCCATCAGGAGCAGTCCTTGGTGGTGCCGAATGGCCTTGGCAAAGCCTGCAGGGCCCTCGCGGAGGAGGACGTCCCGGAATCCTGTGGGCGGCTGGCCTGTTAAGGAGACCCAGGGCAGGGGGAGAGAGGCAGGGTGAAAGGGGGGTTGAGGCGAGAAAAGATCCCCGTGCCTCGTCTGTTGCACAAAGTGCCCAGACCCCCATTCGTGTAGATTGCTCAGTCTGTAGCATGCGTGGCAACCCGGTGGCTTATGACTGGTGATGGAGCTCCTGCCCGCCAGCTTCCCTGCCGAGGCCCCCATCCGGCTGTGCATGCTTCCCTGCTGAGTTCTGGCATTACAGAGGTCTCTGTCGCGCGTCAGAGGCCCAGCCAACACTCCTTGTTAGCTGGCAGCTGCTGGGCCCCAGGGCTGGCACATGGGGGGTGTGGGGTGTGCTGTGCGCAGGAGGCACTGCTTCTTAATGGTGCCGTTCCTTAATCTCTCCTGCTTATGAAGCGTTGAGGGTGAGCTCTTTGGGGGTCTGGGGCATTGTTGTTTTAAAAAAGAAAATACACACATCATGAGTTTAGCCATTGGCTCAGGGGAAATTTAACAAGATTTAAACATCCTTATTTCATTCTCTTAATGCTTGGCTTAGGTTGGGGATTAGCTGCTGACAAAGAAAATAAACTGCCATAATAACGATACGAGGCTGGAATCCGATATAATTAAACGGAGCCTCATGTATCAATCACAGAAAGCAGCAAGGCTGTAAATCAGGCAGCCATTATATTCCCACCCGACCTTCTCCCTCTACCCCCCACTGGAGATTTCAACACAGCTGGCTCTTTATGGCCAGAGGAAGGCAGGGCAGGGATCTACTAGAAGGATCTTGATCCTCCCTCGAACCCTCGAAAGAAAAATGGTCATGCAAAGGCAGCCCATGGCAAGCCCTCCAATGGCATGACTGTGGTACCAAGTGTGTGTGTGTGTGTGTGTGTGTGTGTGTGTTGAAACACCCTGCTGGATCTACAAAGCCCTTTTAGGATTTTTTTTTGGGGGGGGCTGTGTGCCAAGCATGGGTGAGACCTCTGTGGGTCTATCCACTGCCTGCAGAGTGGTCAGCACTGGATGAGGGCATTCTGTCCCAGAGACCCGAGTGTTGCCAGGGCAAGAGCCTGCTTTTCTGGTTCCACACAGATCTTGATTTCTTTGGGAGCAGAAAGGCTGGATGGAGCCAGGGCAAGGGCTGAATGCCCTCCCCTTGACCAGCAAGTCAGAATGCCATGGAGGAGACCACTTGCCAAGGGAGCACCAGGGAATGGCACGACTGGGCATCTCTGGAGTAGCACCTGCTTGTTTGGAGTGTGGCCTTTTGCTTCTTGCCTCCCCAGAAAGAGAGAGAGAGACAGAGAGGTGGTGGCAGCTCAGAGGGGCTCAATAAGAATTTGCGCCTGGGTGCAGGTGTTGTTCCCAAGCAGGCCTTTAGCTCTGTGCCTGTCTATCAGTTTGGCCTCCCTCCCACAAACAAGGCTCCCACAAACAAGTTCCTCTGCTGAGAAGGGTGGCACCCTGTGCCTGCTTGCTCTGCAGGAAGGCTCAACTGGCAGTCAATGGGTCGGGGGGGGGGGGGGGGGGGGGGCAGGGCCAAGGCCACGGCGGGGGGGGGGGGGGGGGGGGGGGGGAGAGCAAGCTACAGCTAAGTCCACACAGTGAGATGGGGCCTGGGGTTGCTGCTGGCAACAGCACAAAGGCAGACAGGTAGGATGGCAGGACGGCTGAGCCAATGCATGCCACACGGTTGTTCCGGGGAATCGCAGCATCATGCCATGGAAATTGAGAGGGAATTGCAACTGTTCTTGGCATTCCTGCTGGCACAAATTGGGCACCAATGCATGCACATCAGTGGCCTTGCAGCTGTGACAGGAACTGCCTCTGGAACCGGAGTTCTTATGCTGCCATTCCAGAAAGCAATAGGTTGTCAGGGGTGTCTGTGACCACCATGCCCAGACAGACAGTGAGGCAAGGCCAGCCCATACCTCTGGGAGGGGTATAATGTTCATGGCAGCCGCAGAGGACCTTCCGTCTGGGGGTCAGGCTGTTTACTGCAGCTAATGTTGCACAGTGCATTGGGGTCCGGAGTGACCATGTGCCTGCGCTTTGGGCAACCTGCCCTGCCACAGCCTCCACAGGCAGTTCCTGGGGTGCTGGCAGTCGCCCCACTTCCTCCTGGCTTCTGCCTGAGAGGGCCCCCACCTAGGGATGCCATAACCTGGCGGCCCCCATGACAAACCTGCTTTTGGGGGCCCCCTCCCGGTCCCAGTCTGGTTTGGCCCCCAGCCCCTGGTTCAGGGCCCACGCAGCGCCAACCCACCTTCCCCTGCCTCCCTGCATGGCCGCGCCACCCACCTCCTCCGTTCCAGGCTGTGCGGCCGTGTGGAGGAAGCGAAGGAGGAGGCGAAGGAGGAGGCGGTGCGCAGGGGGAGGCGGGCGAGGGTGGCACGGGCGTGCGCAGGAGGTGCACCTCCTCCTCCTCCTCCTCCTCCATTGCAGGCTGCGCCAAGCAGAGGAGGCGGCAGAGGTGCCTGCCTGGCTTGGTGCTATCTGCGCGCGTGCGTGCACCAAGGCAGCAGGCACTGGCAAGCAGCCACCACCACCTCCTCCACCTGGCGCGCCTCTGCGCTGGGCACTTCCTTGGGCCCGGGAGGCGGAGGCAGAGGAGGAGGCTGAGGTGGAGGTGGGTGGCTGCCTGCCTCCTGCCTTGGAGTGCGGGCGGGGGGGGAGTGCGCCAAGGCAGCCACCCACCTCCTCCTCTGCTTGGGCCTGGGCTGGGAGGCAGAGGAGGAGGAGGAGGGAGGAAGGAGGGAGGAAGGAAGGGAGGAGGAGGAGGGAGGAAGGAAGGAGGAAGGAGAGGAAGGAGGGAAGAAGGAAGGGAGGAGGAGGAGGGAGGAAGGAAG
>NC_056530.1:25296704-25297107 GCF_019175285.1 Sceloporus undulatus
GGGGGGGGGGGGGGGAGTGCGCCAAGGCAGCCACCCACCTCCTCCTCTGCTTGGGCCTGGGCTGGGAGGCAGAGGAGGAGGAGGAGGGAGGAAGGAGGGAGGAAGGAAGGGAGGAGGAGGAGGGAGGAAGGAAGGAGGAAGGAGAGGAAGGAGGGAAGAAGGAAGGGAGGAGGAGGAGGGAGGAAGGAAGGAGGGAGGAAAAAAGGAGGAAGGAGGAAAGGGGAGGAAGGAGGGAAGAAGGAAGGGAGGAGGAGGAAGGAGGGAGGAAGGAAGGAGGGAGGAAGGACAAGGAGGAAGAAGAGGAGGAGGAGGAAGAGGATAGTGATGATGATGCTATGAGCCAGCTTCTGAGGCACGACCAATGTAACTTGCCCTGATTTTTACAAACTCATGCACAGTGAAA
>NC_056530.1:25302107-25324196 GCF_019175285.1 Sceloporus undulatus
GGGGGGGGCTGCAGGTGTGCATGTGGCCCACAGAGACAGGGCCCCCAGCCCGGCCCCAGAGGACAGGGGCTAAGCACCTCCATCCCTCTCTCTCTGCCTCTCTGCAGCAGCCTTCTGTCCAGCTGGGCCCCTGGCAGGGATAAAAGGCAGCAGCAAAGCTAGCCACGCCAATATCAAGCCAATGCAATAAAGCCCCACAATGATAAGAGTAGCCAGAGGCAGAGAGGGCAGCCAGAGCCCAGGAAGGCCAAGGAGGCTGCGCTGCCTCCCAAAGATCAGGGCCCAAAGGCTGGGACCATGCGCCGGATCCTGCCCCAAGAGAGAGAGAGACACGCACACAAAGGGGGGCAAGAGGGAGGCTCTTCTGCCTGGAAGCACTTGGGCCACTGGCTCTGGCCGAGGCCCAGAGAGGCTGACAGTGGCACTCTTCTGAGACTGGTACAAACTGGACGCACTGTGGATCCTGCCCACCTTGAAGTGTCTTCAAGGGCAGCCCCACAAAGAGTGTGTTATGGCAATCTAGAGAGAGAAGGGATCCTGCCCCATAGCCAGGCTTCCCCCAAAGCCAGCCCGAAGTATTCTTTGTGGAGCTGCTCCTTTTGGAGGGGAGAGAAGCTGGCTCCTGCTGCCTGGGCTCCCCCCTGGACCCATGGCCTTCCAATGCGCCAGGGCCAGAACACACTGCGAAACCCCTGAGAGCAGACGCCCGCCTTTCAAATCCCACCAGCACGCTTTCACATCCCAAACTGCCTCACTTTACCTCACCTGCCTGTGAGCTAAATGGATCTGCAGGGGTCAGTAAGCGTGGCAGATGCTGTTTAAAGTGGAAGAAAGTTATTGAAACAATATGTGTGTGTGTGAGAGAGATTGAGAGAAGGGCCAGGATCCAGTGGACTCCCCTTCGCCACCTGCAAAGTTACTCCCCTCTGTCTCTAATGGAGCTGGCTCTGCCCCGTTTGCCAGGTCTCCCCCACTTCCTCATGCTCTTCCTCTTCCTCTCTGCAGGGCCGGTCACCTGGAGCCACCCGCAAGGAGGGCGCCTAACATGGGCCAGCTGCCAGCGCCGCTGCCCCTCGTGCCCCTGTTCCTGCCGGCACTGCTGCTGCTACTGGGGCCCCAGTCCCACTGCCAGCCCCCCGTGGAGGCCTGCCCCTTCCACTGCGTCTGCCAGAACCTCTCTGAGTCTCTCAGCACCCTCTGCGCCCACAAGGGCCTCCTCTTTGTCCCGCCCAACATTGACTGCCGGACGGTGGAGCTGCGCCTGGCCGACAACTTCATCCAGGTGGTGGAGCCGCCGGACTTCCTGAACATGTCGGGGCTGGTGGACCTGACCCTGTCGCGCAACACCATCGACACCATCCGGCCCTTCGCCTTCGGGGACTTGGAGAGCCTACGCTCGCTCCACCTGGATGGCAACCGGCTGACCGGCATCCCTGAGGAGGCCCTGCGGGGGCTGCTCAACCTCCAGCACCTCATCCTCAACAACAACCAGCTGGCAGAGGTCTCGGTGGGCGCCTTCGACGACTTCGTGCTGACACTGGAAGACCTGGACCTCTCCTACAACAACCTCCGCCGGGCCCCCTGGGACGGCATCCGGGGGATGCTCAGCCTTCACACCCTCAACCTGGACCACAACCTGATTGACACCCTCCCTGAGGGGGCCTTTGCCGAGCTCTACAAGCTCTCCCGGCTGGACATGACCTCCAACCGACTCCAAACGCTGCCCCCCGACCCGCTCTTTGCCCGTGCCCAGCCGGGGGTGGTCAGCCCCACCCCCTACGCCCCCACTGTCTCCCTCGGCTTTGGGGGAAATCCCCTGCACTGTAACTGCGAGCTGCTCTGGCTGCGGCGCTTGGGCCACCAGGACGACCTGGAGACCTGCGCATCCCCGCCCCATGTGGCTGGGCGCTACTTCTGGGCGGTGCCCGAGGAGGAGTTTGCCTGCGAGCCGCCGCTCATCACCCGCCACACTCACAAGCTCTGGGTGCTGGAGGGCCAGCGGGCCACCCTGCGTTGCCGGGCCATCGGAGACCCTGAGCCAGTGGTCCATTGGGTTTCCCCCGACGACAAAATCGTGGCCAATTCCTCCCGGACGGCCTCCTTCCGCAACGGTACACTGGACATTCTAGTAACCGCTCTCCGGGATGACGGGGCCTACACCTGCATCGCTATCAATGCCGCTGGGGAATCTACGGCCACCGTCGACCTCCAGATCATCCCTCTGCCGCACCGGGGCAATGGCAGCGCCCCTGCCCCACAACCAGACCCGGGGTCCTCTGACATTGCCACTTCTGCCAAGACCTCCGCGGTCAATGGGACAAGCGAAGGGGGCACCAGTGCCGTGAGGAGGACGGTGGAGATCTCTGAGGTGACGGCCACCTCGGCCCTGGTCCGCTGGGTAGCGGACCAGTCCTCGGCCTACACGGCCTGGATGTACCAGATCCAGTACAACTCGACTGTGGATGACGCGCTCATCTACAGGTAAGGGGCAGGGGAGAGGTAAAGAGGGCTCCTCAACACACCCCATCCCAAGCGCTGCTTTGTCAACCTCCCTCCCCCCCCCCCCCCCCCCCCCCCCCCGGTGTTGGCTGGCAGGTGGCCAGGGGTCTCTCTCTCTCCCCATTCAAACATGAGGAAGTAGAAGCCCCCTTCCCAACTTTCCCATGGCCCTAAGGGCACTGCAGGGGCCTCTCTCATTCTGGAAGGAACAACCAAAGGAATCCCACAATGTCCCCTCACTCAGCACCCCTTTCCCTGGGGAGGAAAAAGAGGGGTGGGTCTCCAAGTAGCTCAGGAGGGGTCCTGTGGGCAGAGCAGAGTTCGTGGGCATCTGAATTGCCAACCAGGAGGCCATTCCCTGAGGTGACCAACATTGAACTGAGACGGATAGGATGGGACTGGATACAGCTAGACCTCCCCAAAGCTCTCTGCCCCTCAAAGCAGGAGGCAACACCTTCAGATGAACATTTTGCACAGGCGCAGAACCTGTTTTCTTAGGAACAGAATTCAGACTAAAAGCAACACATTCACCAAGAAGGGAGGCCAGGCACAGACCATCCAGTCAGGGTCAACAGAACAGAACCAGGCTCAGCGTTTTAAAGGGGAAGGAGACCGCTCGCTCCAGGCACCCAACTCTTTGCTAAGATCTCCTCCACCAGGACTGTCCGCCCAAGTCGCTGTCCCCCTGCCAGCCTCTTTTACACAAACCACACACCAGCCCTCCTGTGGGTCTGACTCTGAAGACAGGGAGACCCTCAAGGAGCAGCCGAAGGACAAGCAGAGCCAGGACAGGGGGAGCCTAGGGAGGGGCAGGCAAGACCCCTGCCTGGGTCAGGGGTACCTCTGGAGGAGGCAGGAGGGACAGGGGTATCTCTGGAGGAGGCAGGTGGAGGCCGGTCTCCACCTCAGCAAAGGGACCCTGTGGGCAGAGCAGGCTGAGAGACTGTGCTGCCATTTATGCAAAGCGTGGTATGTTTGTGTCTCTGTGGGTTACAGGACATCTGGTAGAAAAATGTCCCTGAATCATGCTCCAGAAGCAAGACATGCTTCCTTGCATGAAGAAACACAGCTAGCTAGGAGGCAGCAGGAGAGCTGGTTTTAAAGCAAAGGAACTGCAGGTTTTCACAGTACGCCCGCACCATAGATGGGCTCCTTATAGGTGGCTTTCAGCATATGCTGAAGCCACCTGGGAAATGGGAGTGTGCCCTGCGCGTGCGCATTGCCACACGGTGAGCACGAGCTACATTATATCCAATGGGGCTTGCAAATGGTTCGTGTGGCTGTGGGGCGTGCGCACAGCACGCATACACCCCATTGGATATAATGGGACTCAAGCTTACGCGTTTTTTGCGTGATGGGGGGGGGGGGGGGTCCGGAACACATCCTCCACGTAAAGCAAAGTCCCACTGTACAAATGCCAATCAGATTAAAAAATAAAAAAGAGCCAATTATTAAGGTCTCTCTTAAAAATTAAGCTGGCTTAGACACCAGTCTCAGGACCTGAACTGCACAGGTCCATGAGACTAATCCCTCCGCAGAAAAGGAAGGGCTGCCCTTAGGTGCCTGTCTTGGGCTTCCCCAAGCAAGGAGCAGTAGTTTGCTGATAGGCCTGAGTCCACGGAGGCCTTTATCTCCCCATTGCGGATTATGTTCTGTCTGATGGCAGGACATCACCCTCTTCTTGTGCACTTCATGCCAGGTTGGTCTCACACCCTTTGCTCAGCTCCCAGCAGGCAACTGATCCCCATGGAGGCATCCACCCCAAATGCCCCTCAGTACAAAAGCAATGGGCTCTCAGGCGGCATCACCTAAAAGGTGAAAGGAAGAACAAGATTGAAGAAGGGTTCTGCCCCATTAACACCTATGGCAGAAATTCAGGACCTAGGACAGGGACTTAATTCTGGATCTAAGCTTAAACCTGATTGAGCTTGTTTAACTTGATCTTCAATTTATAGATTTGACCCTGAGAACCTATAGAGATCAATAGAACAAAAGAGCTGCCATTTTAAAGCCTCTTTTACCCTTGACCTGCAGCTAGCTGCGAATCCATGTTACTCAGAGTAGTGGATTAGTACGTGACGAGTTCAGGAAACGTCTGAGTCCCCAACTGCAAAGCTTGATTCAGAATACTTGCCCCTTTCCTAACACTAACTCAGTGCAAGGACAAAACTATTGAAGAAAAAATAAGCCAGCCTTTTAAATGACAACCAAAATCCTAACATACTTACAGGGAGAGGCCCTCCACTGCGCAGCCACGCATGACCCCCCCAATGGGGGCAACGTGGGCAAAACACGCCGGAGCAGCTGGTTCCAAATGTACGTAGGTGAAGAGGGCAGAGGAGTAGCGGCACATTTCGCCTGCTATCTCCGCTTCTTACAAGGGCCAGGGAGTTGCCTAGTACCACAGCCCTAGGCCAGTCTATGACTGCTTTTAACTTAAAACAATAAAAAGCGCAGTCGAACCAGGTCACAAACTTGCCGTGTTACGTCTCGTGTGGTCATGCAAAGATGACAGAAGCTGCACGGACCCTCACAAGCCGGGCAAGTGGGGGCCTGGCTGGTGATGATGCCCAAGAACCAGGTCAACCCCTGATTAATCCCACACTGGATTAACCCCTGATTCCCCCCCCCCGTTACATCCTGGTCCCTTCATGGATGGCAATGGGAGGAGGTCAGGGTGGCCACTGGGCCAGTGGAGTGGCTCCTGTGGTCGCACGTTCTGTGCATACGTATTGTGTGCTCTTTGGGTGGAGGAGACTGCCAACCCTAATGAGACATACATTAACTGCCGCTTGGTTTTATTTTCTCTGAATGTTCAGACCACTTTTTTGTCATGTGCTGTGCATTGTTTGATGTGTTCCCCACTGGGCTCACAATGGACAAAGATCACACAATGCTGCAGATTCCCAGGAGAGGGGAAGGTGGGTGGGCAGCCTTTGCCAAAGGGAGGCTGCAAGAAGGATGTGCAGAAAGGGGTTCTTGTATGGAAAGGGTTGGGGGAGAGAAGGGGGGGCATCTGTTTCTGCCACTGGGGTGAGGGTTTAAGGACTGGGATGCTGCCTGAGAGGCTCCCCTCCTCTTCCTCTATCTCCTTCCCTTCCTCTTTCTTTCAACTACAAAATCCAGGATCATCCCAGCCAGCGGCCGGCATTTCCTCCTCCGGCACTTAGTGCCCGGCGTGGACTACGACCTCTGCATCTTGGCCATCTTCGACGATGCAGCCACAGCATTGGCGGCCACACACCTGCTGGGCTGTGCCCAGTTTGCCACGCAGGAGGCCTACCCGGACTGCCGCTCGCTGCACGCTCACTTCCTAGGGGGCACCCTGACGGTGATTGTGGGGGGTGTGGTGGTGGTCACCCTGCTGGTCTTCACCGTAGTCATGATGGTCAGGTACAAGGTCTGCGGGAGCGCCCGAGCATCTGCTCTGCCCAAGGTCACCCACGTCCACTCCCAGACCAACGGCGGACACCCCAATGGTGGCCTCCTTCTGCTGCCTCCTCAGCGGACACCCCCCAAGGAGTGGGGCCCCAAGCGCCAGCGGCAAGGAAGGGCCCGGGCCCGGCCGGAAGGGAGGACGGGGGCCTGGTGCCCTCTCCCTGCCCCCAGTGCTAAGACCAAGCGCAGCTGCTCCCTGGACATGGGCGAGGGCCCCCCCTGCTTCATCCCGCGGGTGCCACAGCTACGCCAAGCGCCTGAGCTTCGTCTGGAGCAAGCGCAGCCAGTCCGTCCATGGCATGCTGGGTCGTGGGGGCTTCCCGGAAGAAGAGCTGGAGGGAGACCCGGCGCCAGCCCCAGTGGCAGCAAAGAGGATCGGGCCCCTCCTCAGCGCAGACGACTTGGAGGAGAGTGTGGTATAGCCCTCAGCCAGGCTCCCTGGGAGCAGGGAGAAATGCGTGCCCAGACTGGTGCCTGTGGGCCAGGATGAGGGCCCCTGGCAGGAAGAAGAGTAAAAAGAAAGAGAAGGAAGAGCACCTGCGCCTGATTGTGAGGCTGTGGGAGCAGCAGAGCTGCTGCCCACCTGGAAGAGGAGATGCCGATAGTCAGGGGGTGCAAAAGCAGGAGCCCCTTGCCCACTTTGGCCACCAGGCCCTGGGCTGATCACTTTTGACCCGGTCAGAAAAGACGGGGGGACTGAGGGGCAGCCCCCGCCCTCCAAGAAGTCTCTGTGACTCTAGGGAAGGGGAAAGGAGGTCTTTGCCTTTTCTAAAAATGGTTTGCCAAAAAACAACAACAATCGAAAGGGAGTGGAGGGGGAAAGTGCTGCTCCATACTCTTCTCAAAAGCAGGAGGGGAAAGGGGGAAAGGACATCCATGGATGGACAGATGGACAGAGTCTGGTGTGTAGACTGTACTGAAATGGGGGGAGGGAAGTGGGGGAGGAGGGGGATCCCTCCCCAGGCAAAAACCCAAACCCTGTACCAAGGAAATCTGGAATTTTGTGATCTGTATAAACTGGGAACGTTTACATATTGCTGCTTAATTTAGCATACATTTTTATTGCTGCTGTTCCAATGCGGAGACAAAAGGCCCCCCAAAAGGGGGCTCTGATGTCTCTGGTCCAAAAGGCCTTGAAACTGACCGGGGGGGAGGGGGGGCAAGAGAAAAAGGCCAGGAAAAGAAATATTCTGGTTCGGCAAAGACAGCGCCAGCGCCACCAAACGCTACCTGGTTTTGCATTTCTAATGGCAGAATCTGGACAGTCCCGAAATGGAGGCCAGCCTGTGGGCATTTTTAGCACTTTCTCAAAGCACAAAAGGCTGCCCCTGAATGGCCCTTTGGGGGCATGGGGGGCATCCCCATCTGCTCCCTCCTGCAGGCAGATGTCAGTGGAAGAAATGGCTGCCCAGGCCCTCATTGGGGGATTTCAAAAGAGGGTGGAAATTGGCCAGATGAAATATTAATAGCCAGCTCCCTCCTTTCCATTTGGCTGCCTAATTAATGATGGAAGAAGGAGCTTTTAAACCACAACTTTGGCAGAACTGCAGCTGCAAAAGGATCAGCTGAGATGACATGCAACAGGAGGAGGGGGGCAGATGGAGGCGGGCCGGCCATTCCCTGCCCAGGAGGGCATTTGAGGGTTGTGGGTGGCAGGGCCAAGCCCTAAATCCACAGGGCTCCTGACCCCCCTCCCCACCACTGTGGCTCCTCCTGAAAATGGGACCAGGGGCTTCCATCCCCCCTTCCTATTTAGCTCTCGACTCCTTCCCCCCTTCCTCACCTGTGGAATTCCTAAAGATGGGGTTTTTGTTATTGTTATTGTTTAAGAAGGGGGAGAACAGCGATAGTTGCATCCCGGGCTGCTTGTGGGTCCTACTGGGATTTATTGGATTCAATCATTCCCAATAGTACGAAATGCCTGAGAATCCATAGGTGGGCATTATATCCTTAAAACAATGGTGTGGGGTGTATGTCTGTCTGTGTGTCAGTTGGCCTTGCTCCAGCTCCCTGCCCTCAGGATCCTGACTGTGGCAAAGCAAAATGTTGGGGAAAGGAAAACAGCAAGGAGAGAGAAACTGCCTCTCTATCCTATTCCCCCGGGAAACGCAAGAGAGCTGTTGAGAAGTGCCATCGGTGGTCCTTGGCATATCAGAGGCATGAGAAGGGCCCCCTCCAGCTATCCTCCCCTTCTTTCTTTCCTTGCTTTCTTATCTTCCTGGCAAATCATGTGCAGAGACAATAAGAGGATGTGACTGGAAATTAAGCCCCAGAAGCCAGAGGAGTTTTATGCCGCAGCATGATCTAAAGAGTTGGCTACATGGAGGGGCTTTGGGAGGGGAGAATCAGGGGGCAGCTGGACTTTTAGGAGCAGGGCACAGTGTGTGTGCAAGTGTGTATACATGTGTGTGTATGTCCCCTGCAATGTATGAAGGACAGGAGGAGCTCTTTCTCCAAGGGGGAAGAGCGATCCAGAGTTCTGGTGTCTCTACAGGGAAGGCCCTGCTGTCCCCTGCGTATTCATCTGCAGAGTCCCCCACCCCTCACTGAGGATCTCAAGACTGGGCCTGCGTCCTTCCGGAGTCCCTGCCCCAGCCAGTCAGGGGTGCCCCTTCAGCCAAACTTAGAAGATGCCCAGATGCCTGTGCAGTTGGGACCGGATGTGTGGCCTCCAAAACCCATGCCAGTGGTGCACATTCCATCCACAGCTTTTGGCACAGGCGCCAGCTTTTTCTAACCCCAGCCCTTGGGGCATAGGGGCCCTGCCTTTCTCTGCAGCTGGCCACCATGGCTTCTTGCCCTCCAGGCTGCTCCCTTCCATTGCTTCCTTTAGCAAACCTTCCTTCAATGAGCCTCTTCTCCCATTATAAATGAGAAATGACCCAGGTTCCCACGCTGGCCTCTTTCCTTTTCCCCACTTGTTTTAATTTGCATGATCTGTCTTGGCCCTTTGCAGCTAGCAGCCTGGCATGGCGCTCCTGCTCTCCTCCTCCTCCACACTTCCTCACTGTTCATAAATCCCCACCAATTACTCCCCTCCGAGGATGCCCAAAGGCTGGGCACCAACTCCAGCTCCATTCGCAGCAGCAGCCCGGCCTCCTAGGGAGGGACGCACCCACCCTGCCCTGGTCCCAACTGAGGCCTGGGACTCCCAGGAGCCCTCCCAGGGATTTCGGGGGGCAGCGAGAGGGAAGCCAACACTGAAACTGGATCCAGGCAGGCACTATGGATGGATGGAGAGTGGCTCAGTAGCCCTTCTTTGCCAGCCAGGGCCTGGCTTGCCCTCCTTCTCCCTTGGTAGCCACCACCCCACTCAGCCTCCAGAGGTGCCTGGGTAGATGAGGCAAGGAGAGCTCTGTTCCATCTCCCTCCCTCCCTTTTGCTGGACATCCATTCAGCCTCCCTGCTGTGCTGCCCTTAATGCTCCCTGGCAGAAGCTCAGGGGCCAGCTCCCTCCTGCCACAATGCCTTCGTCATTTCCTTCATTCTAGGCCAGCCAGCGCAGTGGCCACGCAAAGTGTGAGGAGGCAACGAGGAAGGCAGGAGAACAGGTGGCGGAGACCCCTCTGCCTTGAGGGTCCTGCAGTCAAACTGAGGTTTTCACAAATGTTACACTGAGCAAAGTCACCCTGCCTGCTCAAATACACTGATTGCCCAGAGGTGTTAAGCTGCTAATCCCTTACAGTTTTGGCTGCCATCTTGAACGCATTGGACAGACTCAGAAAATGACTCCATCAGCAGTACAGTACTCAGATCTACTTCTGGGTGAAGCTGGAACCCACCCACCCACCAGAGTGTGGCTGAGAGCAAGGAGACCCTCGCCGCCTGGCCCCAGCCTGACAATGAGGTGGAAGGAACACACCCATGGTGGGAACACAAGGAATGCACTTTAAACCCTGGCGCACAGACCCTGGAGAGTCCCCACGCAGGACTGAGAAGCTGCAGTCCCTGGGTGGGGTAGATCCCTCAGAGCTAAACCCCAGGAGGACCAAGCAGATGAGGACTGAGTGAGTTTTTCTGAATTGAAATCATTGAACAAATGGAAGTACGCAGAACAAGGGGAAACACAGAAGAAGCTGCACCGCTCTATCAAGCAACCCAAACCCAATCTCCCCCCGACCCACAAAGCGAATGGCAAAGCAGAGGGGCTTCTGGGAGCCCTTTCCTACCTTGACCCCTCGGATCCGGAACTCTGCCAGGGCTCGGCTCATCTTGGAGGCAGCGGTGGGGTGGTCCTTGCCGTGGGCAATGACCTTCACCAGGAGGGAGTCATAATGTGGGGAGATGACAGCCCCCTGGAAAGCAGAGGCACTGTCCAGGCGGATCCCCATCCCCTCCCCACTCCGGAACACCTGCAGAGGAAGAGGAAAGAAAGGGGTGGTGGTCAGGAGACAGGAGCTCCCAAGAGGTCCACACATGCATGCACACACAGGTTCATCCAGTGACCGGCTACAGGCCTGCCTTCCTTCCTTCCTGCCGGCTTGGCAATGCAAGGCACCTCTCCCATCAGCCCATAAGGCTCCCATCAGACCTGAGCCACTCCTTCCCCCTCCAGCAAGTTCTCCCTTCTCCATGGAAAACAGAGGCTCTATGGCACTCCAGGACAACCCCCCCCCCCCGAAGCTGCCTTAAGGGAGAACATTTAATGCAACCTCCACCAGAGATCAGGCTACCTGCTGCTTTACTTCTTTTAGGAGCAGCAAAAGGCAAGGCATCTTGGGCCAGGGTGCCCTGATTTCGTGGCAAAGCCCAATAAGGCTCACTCTGGCTGGCAATTGCCACACAAGGCAGTTGCCATCCAGGACTGCTGGCTCCTATGTGTAAACCAGAAGTGCTTCCAAACCTTCAGATTTTTATTTGAGGACAGCAAGACAACCCTCACCATTTCAGTTGGTGGAACTAGATCCCCCACCCACACTGAGGCCTGGGCAGCAGCTAGTTCACACCAGTGGGCTTTGAGGAAGGAAGAGCCAATCGCAAGGCAGAGAGAGTGCCCCCAGTCCCCTTTTTACTGCGTGGGGAGCCCCATAGGGCATAACCTGGGCCCAGCCCCATCCCTTCTCCATCCCGCTGCAGTCAACTCCATTTGTATATTAGCTGTCTGTGCCTCAGTTCACTCAAATGCCCCCACAAGCTCCTGGGACCACAAAGGACACGGTTCTTTCTGGAAGGAGTGCTGGAGGAGAGGGATGATTGGAGGGGGCTGGTGGTAGAAGACAAAGGAGAGGTCAAACCAACACACACACACACACACACACCCCCCATTTTGTGCAAGGCCTCTCAGCCTCAACACACTCCTTTCGCCTTGGTCTGCCAGAACCTTAAATGGAAGTGACAAGGCCCTTCGGGGAGATGCAGCGTGACCCACAAGGTGCCACATTGCATAACGTCACCGGACTTTCAAAATCAGTTGCTGGGAGTCACTTTTTACGGAGACAGCGACTCAGTTCCCCAGCAAACCACTTGTGCAGCTGGGATCCGGTCCACGGCACAGTTGCGCTCTATATGCACGTGTGCGTGTGCACAATTGCCCCCAAGTCACCTGCCGACTTATTAATGGTGACCCTATGAAGTTTACACGGCCTTGGAAGAGAATGGAAACAGAAAAGAAGTAGGCTTCCTTCTTGGGGAGAGGTGGGCAATCCTGGAGGCGGCCATCCAGCCTCTGCCTAAATCCCTCCAGTGGAGGAGACTCAGACAGACGTCCCTCTCGTGTTTGGCTGTCCCAAGCACACTTTATTATTCTTGTGCAATGCAGGTATAGAAGTATGCACTGTGTGTATGCATTGTGTGTGTGTGAGTCACTTTCAGGTGCTGCACGGAGCTAGAAAGAGCAGCGGAACTCACGGAGCCTGTGGCTGTGAGGTCAGTACACAACCAACATGGCAAAGGCTCCCTTCTGGGTCTGCTTTGGGGCAGCTGGGGAGCTGGCCTCTAGGAAGGCCTTGGCCTCTGTGTCCTGCTGCTTAGCTTCCTGTTCCCGGAGACTATTTTTAGGGAGCAGCAAGAGAGACGCCGGAGGGTCCTTGGGGCTCCCCCCAACCTACCCCACCCACCGCCAAGGGCGCCCTTTGCTCCTTCCTGACCGTCTTCCTCGCCGTTTCCTCAAGTGCCACTACGCTGTGGAACTGGAGAATTGTGACACAAAAGGCAGAACCTACAAACGGTGGAGAAGGTTTGTTTTTTCCCCTCCTTAATCTAATGAATTATTCAGGACAGTTTTCCTTTTTAAATTGGCATTTCCAGCCTGCAGTTTTCATTACTCCCATCTTTAGGGACGGGACGGTTCCCATGTTTAAGGCTCAGCAGAGTCACCCTCCTTCTGTGGCTCTGCTGATTCTGCCAACGCCTGCCCCTCCACCACCATAACCAGAAACCTTGCTTCCCCCATGAATTATAAATGTCTCCTTGCTGGCAAGGCAGGGCCGAGTTCGGTTCCTGTGCTCAGGGCTGTCAGCTGATGCCTTCTGAAGCGACGCCAAGGGCAGGCCCAGTTAAGTGGCTCCTTTGCGGCACATTTAAATAAATAAATGGCATTAAGAGATTTGTGTCAGCAGCGCCATGACACGCCTGTAAAAGGTTTTGCAGGGAGGGAGGGGACCGCTGTGCTTTCCTCGTGCCCCATCCCCAGGGATGGCAAGGCGCAGCCGAAACGCTAAGTGCTGAGAAACTCCCCTGGCCAAGAGGAGATGAGAGGAAGGGGGTGTCGACCGTGGAGGGGGTCCTCTGGCAGAAACCTCCTCTGGGGTGGGGTGGGGGGCTCTGCTCACCTTCAGAGACTCTGGAGGGGCCACTCCTTGTCCCTGCTCCACAAACAATGGCTGTTCCCCTCAGCTCTCCATTTTAAAGGGGGCTCCAAGGCTAATGGTGCTCAGAGATTTGGGGGTTTCTGGTTCCTCCACCCTGGCTGGAAAAGACAGAAGGCTTCACCCCCTCCTTGTCCTCCTCAAGGGATCCTCCCCGGACAAGCCCCCTGAGAGATGGTGTATGAATGGCCCTCCAGATGCCCTAGCCCTCCAGGGCTGCTCTCCGTCAACAGCTGGCCAAGAAAAGTTCAGGCTCTCTGGGGCTCCCTTTCTGCCCCACGGGAGGAGGTTCACTCCTGGGACTGTGGCAAGGACCCCTATGCTGTTTGGAGGGGGGGGGGAGAAGTGGCAGCCTCCCTCCCAAATGGGGGTGAATAAACCCCAGGGGCACAATGGAAAACAGTGGGCCTCCTTCCCCTTGCGCCCCTCCTCTCCCAAACAAGAGAGACTGCTTTGGAACTACAGAAACAGAATTATGCAAATCAAATCTCTCTCTATATGCAAATCCAAGTCAATTTGCATGTTCCAGAGCAGCAAATGTAAGTTCCCAGACCAGAACAGATCTGGATCCAGAGAAAGTCAGATCAAGGAGGAGGTCAGGCTCCTAGTAGGGTCTCCATCTGGTGGCTCAACCAAGGCCTCCTTGCCCCCATGAGGGATCTGTCCCCCCCAGTCAGACAGATGAGAGACATCTCCAGAAATGCATGTGCCCCCCACCCAAGGAAGGATGGCTGGCTCTCAACAACTGGCAGCTACATACCAAGGAGCACTGCAGCTGAAACTGCACAAACAATTAGGCGCATGGGACTGAAACAGGGCAGAGCCTGTCTCTCTGCTCTCAAGGGAGGTTTGAGGAGGTCCAAAGGGCCCCCTTCCTCCCTGGACAAAGCAAAGGCTGGCCAGCAAAAGGCAAAAGGCCAGCCCTACAGTGCAGCTGCAATGGGAGGAGGGGGCACACAAGGACCCAAAGGGTGGCAGCGCTCAGGGATTATTTCCCTGCCCTGATATCTTTGGGAATCTGTTTTCCAAGTCATTCCCAGTGGTGGGAAGTGGGGCAGGAGTGCATATGAACCCCAAGGATACAACAGCATGCACACACACAGACTACACACACACTGCCAGCCCCGGAGTCCCAGTTTCCTTGAGCCCAGAAGAGGAAGCCTCTCCCTCTCACACACACCCCTTGTGCAATTTCACACCCGAAGCAGGCAAGAGGCAAAGGCCCGCCGGGCTCTTCTGCAGCAGAGACACTAATCCCTCTCTGCACTTTGCCATCATGAGAGGCAGCAGAGACCTTGAGGAGGAGGCCAAGGTAGCAAAAGAGAGATTCCTCCTGGCAGGAGAGTTAAGAAGCAAGCGCTTGGGACTCACTGCCACCAGATGAGGAGGATGGGGGTGACCTTTGGATCTCACTGGGGGACCCAAAGAAAGAGACCCAAGGCTGAAAACTCAGCTCAGCCTTTACCCAGGGTACCCAGCTGTGTTTTGGATCTCCCAGCTTCTCCCCCTCCACCCCCTTGCTCTACACACTCTGGTGCATCTGTGCGTATGTGTAAGCACACGTGTGTGTCTGGCCCCCCCCCCCCCCAAGACTCTTGCAACAGCGGAAGATAAAAGCAGCTTCCTTTTGGCATTCTCTGCTCCTTCCCTCGCCCCAAACAGGCCTGATTCTTTTGCCAAAGGGGAGGAGGTTCTTAATAACACTTCCCTGGGCCATAGCAGTGCTACTCAGTCTTCTCCCCTCCTCAGAAATAAACCCCACAGCATCCTAAAAGAGACACAGATCACGCAAGAGGAGAGACCATCTGTCTGCCCCATGGAGCTGCCCATGGGACAGGAGGAAGTGCACACTGCATGGAAAGTGGAGGAAAGGGGGGGACAGGTGAATGACTGCACACCCGTTCGTCTGTCCATCCTCTTCAGCCATCTTCAAGGGTGGTCTTTTCAGTGGCACCCTCAAAAACACACTCACTCCCCACCTTCGCCCCCCTCAGAGAGCAGCACAGCCTGGAGTTTGCTAATGATTGTGGCTCCTCTTCTCCTTTCCCTTCCCCCTGTCCAGGGTCCTGGGCTGCCCTTGGCCAGAGATGCCCAGCACCCTGGACAGCCCCTGCCCAGAGCAAGCAGGCAGGAGCCAAATCCACAGGCCAGAATCGCTCTGTCCGGCCACTGGTTCACCTCCAGCTGAAGTGGCTCTTGCCCTGAGTGCCAGGGAGCCCAGCAGCCAGAGAACAGCCCTCACCACCTGTGCCACTCTGGGGTCGGATGGGCCGCACTGGGGCCTCTAGTCCGCCCAGGAGAGCCGGTCTGGAGGGCCGTAATTAATGGGATTGCCAAGTAAGCAGAAGCCTGGAAGTTCACCAATCCCTGGAAATGTAATTAGTCAGCAGTAAAGTTCTCCTAATTAAGGGAAGGATACAATCTCAGGTGCACTCCCCTGAACGCGGCCAAACAGACCCATGGGCTGGGGGAGGCCGGGAGGCCATAAAAGAAGCAGAAGCACGAGTGGGGAAGCCCCCCAATGTGGTTTTTAATATAGGAGGTCTTGGGGTTTCCCGCTCTGCCCAGGAAACTCCCCACCAAAAGGCTGGATGTCAGAGAAGCCTCTGGGGAGGGGAGCCTGGGGGGAATTAGGACAGCAAGCAGGAGATCAAAAATATCCCCACTGGAGGTCCCCTGCCCAGCCTTTCTGCAAGGTAGGCTAGGCATGGTGTGGCTGCCCCCCCCCCAGTCTAGGCAAACACCCCCAGCCCAGGGATGGACCCATCTGGCCGGTCCCTTCAGAGGCACACAACACCAAAACCCAGGCTCCAAGACCACTCCTGGTCAGAATGTGTGTTCCAATGGCTGCCATGGGGGAAGGGGGCAGTTTGGGATGCTGCCCTAATGAAGCCCCATTGTGCTGAGGCAGCAGCCCCTGCAGCCCCTTCCTGCCCCCAAATGCATGGACAGCCAGGCAATATCCAGCAATTAGCAGAAGTCTGGCTGATTGACTTGACTTCCCAGGTCAGCCAAGCCAAGGGCTGGCGGCCTTTTTCCACTCGCTGGGAAGCTCCCCTCCCAGAACAAAAGCAAATTGGGACAAATGCCTGCGGCGGGGGTTACGTCGCAATGCTATGTGTGAGGAAGCAAAACAGAGACACACAGGAGCACAACACCAAGTGGCCCTCGATGACAAACTACCCTCCAGAGAATCTCGGGCCCCCCAGCTGACCCATTTCTTCTCCCTGCAAACTACCCCAGCTTTGTTGAGAGCTGAAGGCCTTTGGGGGCAGAGATGCTGCCCACCTGCCATCATGAGCCCTGAGCCCTGGAGCCTTGTCCTTGCCGTCCTCACCGGGCCCTGGGCCTAAGTTAGGCATTGCCCCTGACCCTCCAGGAGAGGGCATTTCAAACCCACCCCTGGGGAGCCACAGAAACCAAAGATCCCATCAGCTGAGCCTCTTGCTTCCCTGGCAGGGGAGCACTATAGCAGTGGGGGCCTTAGCCGTCCTTTTTGGGAGGAGCGGTTGATGGGACACACACTGTTACGCCCCTTCTAGCCAAAGGTGGTTTAGGCCTTGTGCATGCGGAACCAGACTGTCAGTCCTCCTGAGCTGAGGAGGGGGGGGGACTGTCTTTACAGCCAAGGGGGCCCGGTGTGCTCCACGTGAAAGGCCCCCCTTGCCCCCAACGACGGAATCAAGAGTCTGCCCTCCTGGCTCCCAGGAAGATGTGCTTTTGTTCTGCATGATATGCACTTGGCACCCCCTAAATGTCACTGAGCACTAAGCGACACCTGCCACCTGTCCCCCTGAGGACCCCCCGCACCTGTCATCATTAGCGACCCTTCCAAGCAGCCCCCCCACTGCTGAACCTTTCTGCCTCCACCATCCGTTACGTGATGCAGAGGGAAAATGTCACAGCAACGGGATGGGGTGGGCACACGCGCAGGGACAGAAGGGGGAGGCTGCAAATGCCGCGCAAAGGAACCTTCTCTGGCACTCAGGAGGGATCCGAGGGGCTCCCCAGATCTCTTCCGCAAGCGCAATTATTGTACCAACTCGCCAATATGGCCCCCATCCTGTGCGTGGGCCTGGCAGACATGAAAGAATGAAAAGAGAACTCCCTCATTCGAAGGAGACTGTGATCTGGACGGAAATCCCCTCTCTGTGTGTGTGAAAGACATCAGGAGCCTGGCAAATCATAGCAAATATTGGCAGGAAAGGTGCCTTTGTAGCCTTAGCCCCCTCTTGTGCAGGCAAAACAACAACAACAACAAGGGTCTGCCATTGAACCCATGTCACAAACCCAGCTGTGCAGCCCCTGAAAGTGCCTGCCAGTCAGCCTGTGGGAATCTCTGAAGTACCACAAGCGCATCAGAGAACATTGCATTGGCTCTGGAAATAAAAATGGATGGGAAAATAACTTCTTCAGCAAGCACATAAACCTGCCAGGTGTCCTGCAGGTGTGGTGCAGGCAGCCTACCTGAAAGGCAAGGGGGCTACCACCCCACGGCCACTACTGCCTTTCCATATGACCCCTTCCCACTCCCCCCAAAGGGCCATTGCAAGTTCAGGTTCAGCCTGCACCCATCTCATTGCAGAGAGCTCTCCAGAGAAGCTGGAACCACCCCTCACAAGGGGCACCTAGCTCCATCGGTCCAGGCTTGACCACAGTGACCGGGGCAAGACCTCGGTGAGGGAAGACGGCAGCCCCTCCTGCTATGGTCGCCTGACAATCTCATCATGGCCAGGCAAGCCAATGCCTCCCCACAGGCGGCTCTGGGCAGAAGTGCTCTGGCACAGCTCACCATGAAAACCACGACTCCTTTCTGACAGCAGAAAGGTTAACCAACGTCACCTTGTCAGAAACAGTTGTATGTGTTGGCAGCGGCGGCGGCGGCAGCAGGGGCACAAGAGGACGGATGGAAAGGCCACAGGGAAGGGAAGGGAAAGAGGAGTATGTGTGTGTGTGGGGGGGGGAGAGCAGGATGAAATGGGGAATGTCAAAGCAGGGCCCCCTGCCCCAAAGTGGCCCTCTCCTTATGCCTTCCTCCCCTATGGGACCTGCAAGGCTCTCCCTTTCCCCCCTCTGCCCAAAATGGCCACTTGCTGCCCCTCTCTGGGCAAACCAGGACTACTCCCCCTGCTTCCTTCTCTGTCACTATTGCCAAGGACACCCTGCGAGGCTGGCATGCAAACCAGTCCTTCCTTCTAGCCAACTTTGGTGGTGAAACTAAAGTCAGCAGGCTCTGCCTTGGCCGGGGGTCTCCGGCTCCCTGTCCCACGGTGGCCTAGCCACAGGCCCACCAGCTCCGCCGTAAAGAAGGGAAGAAGACCCTCCCATTTCCTGAGGACCTTCTGGCTGACCACTCCTCTCAGATCAAGGGCTACATCACCCCATAATCCCTTTGGGCAAGTGGGGGTCTCTGGCCGAAGAACCCTGGAGAAAAAGAGCCGCTCCTCAGGAAAACACCAGGAGGGCTGAAGATATGGACCGAGACACCCCCCCCCCCCAAATCTCCTCAGGGCTGCCTCCCCATCCCTCCCTCTTTCCTCACGGGGTTCAGACTCAATTAAATAGAATGAAGGATGCTTCTTTACTGTTATGACGATGAGCCAGTGCACCTCATCTTCCTCTTTTTCAAGCTGCCAATTAGTTATTTGATTAATTATGCATCCTCAGCCCATCTAATGGGCTAATGGTTTCTCAAGAGCAGTGCCTTCATATTGAGAATTTCTAAGGCCCAAATAAAAGCCCTATTTTCAGCCCCTAAAAAGCACCCACCGGCTCTGGCCTTGAAAGAGTGTGTGTTGGTGTTGGTGGGTGTGTGTGTGTGTGTGTGTGTGTGTGTGTGTGTGTGTGTGTCGGGGGGGGGTCAGAGTGAGATAAGGAAAGGTAAAGAGCTGGGAAATAAAACTGAGGAAAGCTCCTGAACAGTTCTGCTCAGTGTCCTCCAAGTCCTCCTCCACCACTCCATCATTTCTAGCCACCAAGCCTCATTTCAAAGCATTTTTGATGGCGAGTCTCACATTTTGTGGCAGTGTGTTGCATGGAGAGGGGGGCTCCCCCAGGGGTTCTGCCATTGCTAAAGGGGTCTCTTTGCATGAGGGCAACCTCTGACACAGACCCCCAAGTTCACTGTCCCAACCAGGAGGCAAAGGGGAAGGAGAGGGGAAGCCCAGGCCGTGGGGGGGGGGGGGGGGGGGGGAGTGGCAGCACCAGAGCCTTGGGAATTGGCGAAGGCTCCCCCAGGCCCCATCTGCCCTTCCTGTCTTCCCCCTTCCTCAATGAAACCTTGTTTTCTGTTCTGCCTGCCCCACATACTCCCCAGGCCCACAGATTATCTGAGTTTGAAGAACAGGCTTTTCCCTCCACCTTTCCCTTTCCTTGCTGATTCCCTCCTCCACAAACACACACACACACACACAGAAAGAGAGAGGAAAGCAGCCCTGCCTCCTCCCTCCATGACCTTTCCTTGCAGCCAAAGGCAGAGCAGAGGAGTCAGAGCCAGAAGGCCAGAAGCAACACAAGAGTGGAAGTGGCATCCCCAACCCTTGCCTGCAAAGGTGCCAATGCATGTCGCCTGCAGCCCAGACCAGAAGAAGCAGAAGAAAGCGCTGTCAGGAGGGTGTGTGTAGACATGGGTGAGCTGCCAGGAGAGCGGGGGCTGCCTCAGTCCAAGAGAAGCAGGAGGAGGGAAGGGGGAGATCTCCTGGGCTGAGGGGCCCCCTTGGCTGGTGACCCACAAAAGGGCCCCAAGCAGGCCCCCTTTCTCCAGCAAGGACAAAAACCCCACCTCACAGGGCTGTTGCACAATATTACAAGAGGGCAAAGCAAGAGCCCGGGGGGGATGTTCCTGCCACATCTCCAGATGCTGCTCCTGGGCACCAGAGACCCTCCAGTGGCAAGAAGACGCCTGCCCAACCCTTGGCTGCACCATGGGGCACCAGCGCCCTCCTTCTGTTTGCAAATCGGGTCTTGCAAACGGTGCCAGCAGCCCCTCAACAGGCCAGGAAAGAACAAAAGGCTCTTTGCTCAGCCTCTTGTCTGCCTGAGATGAAGTTATCAGCAGAGAGAATGCAAAAATCAATATCCTGAAGATGCAGTTCATGGAGAAACTTCGGCAACATCTTTATTCTTTAATGTGGTGCATTTGTGTTTGTGTGTGTGTGGGGTCACCCCCTTCGTTTTAAACATACGCCTCAAAACACAAACATGGCCATTGTCCAAGAAGGCTTCCCAGATTGCCTGAGATGCCCCATCCAGCACCTGCACTCCCACACAGAGCAGCAAACCCTGTGAACGTCCCTGACCCGGGTCAGCAACTGCAATCGTCTCTATTGCCATCTCCATTGTCTAGTTCTCCACCGCTATGCAGCGACTGTGCAGCAAAACGCTCCGCATAACATTTCTTAAGCGCACTTCCAACAACCATGCAAGGCAGGCCAGCACTGTTGCCCTCACACTGCTAGGTGGAGAAAATAGAGCCCTAGAGAATGGGGAGGGGGCTTGTGTCTGTGGGGCCTGTGCGCAGCCACCCTGTGAATGCCCCAATGGGAAACCCAGAGCAGGAGGAAAAGGAGGAGGGCTGCCAGGTGCTCCTTCTGGGTGGACTTTCCTCACGCTTTGCTACTCTGGGCTGGGAGTAGCGAGACTCAGCCTTCCTCCCACCCACCCCCATCCACCCATCTCCAATTGATCTCATTCCCATTTGAAAGGGTCTCCCCCCTCAGCTGCAATGGGGACTGAGAAGGTGAATGGGGCAGACAGACAGACAGACACCCACTCCAACTACCGGCAAGTAAAATGCTTATTTCCTTCCAAAACACAGAAACTAATTGCCTGCCCACACTTCTCTTGCATTCCTGGGGGCTTGAGAGATGGAAAATGAAATTGACTAGAACAAAAGGGCCCCCCAAGACAGGGAATTTCACAAGGGGAGGAAGGCACTAAAGGAGTCCTCCATTGCCAAATGCATCCTGGCTCTGCCAAACAATGAAACTGGAGCGGAGGAGGGACAGAAAGCTTATGGAGGGAGACCTTGGATGGTCCTGTTAGTTAAGGTGGCTGCATGGGGGGGGGGGCTCCTCTGGGCTGGCAGACAACACTAGCAGGTCCCCCCCCCATTGCCTTTTGAGTGGAGGAAGATGCCGATGCCTCTGACGCAGGCAGGGAATAAGTGGCTTATGACCGCCTGGCCCCTCCTCAGCCATGCGGCAGCCTTAATGGAAAAGGCTCCCTGTCCTGCCGCATCTGTGCAGTTTTGTCTGGGCTGCTTCTTCTGGAGGGAAACATGATCTGTTTGATCCGTTTCATTTCTGGGTCTTCCTGAGGCACTGGGATCAAAGCAGTCCCAAGCCAAAGGTCCCCCAGGATGGGCTCCAGGGCTTGGGGTCTGTGTGGACTCCTCAGGTGATTCTAAGCAGAGGCCAGATGCCCTCCTCGCAGGGCTGCCTGGTTCTTGCAGGAAGGGGTTGAGCTACATGCCCCCAGGGAACCCACCCAACTCTCGTGGACCTAGGGTTCTTATCCTGACTCCCGCCCAGCGACAGGCTTTCTTCTGTGTGAGAGATGCCCTGTGACCAATGAAAGGAAAGCTAGCACTACTGCTCCCACACTAGCCGCCTTCTTGCAGGGAAAGCCTCTCCTCATGGGTCCAATGTGTGTGGATAGCTCACACGTTGCCACTTGTGCTACCTGAAAAACACTTTTGAGACACTCAGTTCAGTGAAGCAGATGCTTCGCCCCCTCCCTCCACGCTTGCGTTCTGGAAGGGGTCCCAGTTTTGTGGCAGAGTCCCCCGTAGTCCCTTATCCCTCCCACTCAGGTCCCCCCCAAAGCGGATTGGCTGCCCTCCGCTTGGCTCCTCCAGGCCACTCCAGTGCAGCCAAGGTTTCCTACAGCCGCTGCAGCAGAAAACGCAGAAAGTCTGCCTGCTCTTTCTCACCCTCTCCTGGCATCTGCATCAGCTGATACACAGACCTCTTTCCAAATTTTAAAGACCCTTTGGACATATTTCATACAAATTCTCCTTTTGTCGCATATGCATAAATTCTGGTTGCATTTCACATAGCAGTCACGTCCATGCATTCTGCAGGATGCCAACGTCCAGCTCTCTTCCCCCCATATTTGTCCTGCCTGTCCCCCACTTCTCCAACCAGACCCCAAGTGCAACATGGCGGCCGCCTCCTCTCCCCTCACTCCACAGGCCCAGCCCAGGCTCCATCTGCAGCAAGCACCTGGGGAGGAGGTGGGCAGGGGCATGGCACTCGGGCAGCCTCACAAGTGGCATTTCGTGCCAATTCAGGAGGAAAGGGGAGTCCCTGGCTGGTGGCTGGCACTTTCAGCACTGCCCCCCCCC